>NW_026706060.1:0-65000 GCF_029867415.1 Vicia villosa
GCTTATGCATTATCAGTGTTGCGGTAGAATGGAAACAACACGCCCGTTAATGAAAATATTTTGAGTTATACCCTCAAGGCAGGATGCCACATTTGATTTGTTGTGTTGGTTTTAGATGGATGTTGTAACACCCCATATTTCCCATTATTTAATTTAATTGAATTTTAAATTATTTAATTGGATTAATTGGCATTTTTGGTAAATTATTGAAGAATATTGTAGAAATAGACAATTGGGCTTGGTGTAGTGGTTAGCAAAAGAGAGGTGTTAACTATGTAAGCCTTATTGAGATATTTTCTATTTTTCATAAAATAAGGAAATTGGAAAAAGAAGGAAATTAGAAGCAAAAGAGAAAGTCTGAGAAACAGAGGAGATACGTGAAAAGGAGAAGAAGAAGAAGAAGAAGAAGAGGACCTTCAAAGATTCGACTCTAGAGGTAAGGGGGGACTCTTCGGGTTAGTGATTATTATATAATCAGGGGTAGTGAACTGATTAGGATTGTTGTTTGATTCGATTGCATGTTTTGGTTTTTGGGGATTTAGGGTGTTAATGTTGATTTGATGCAATTGGTGAATTTGATGAATGGTTTGGTGTTAAATGACTTCTAAACGTGTTATATTTGTGTTATAATATGTTATTTGATGATGTTTTTGGTATGAGACTGTTTTGGTGCGATTTGGATGAAATTGGGAGGAGAAACTTGTTGAAATCGCAGAAAAATTCTGCATCTACGATGAATGCGTCGACCTAAGCGTCAGATGCGTCGACCTAAGTGTTAGTTTGCGTCGACCTGGGTGACAGCATGCGTCGACCTATAGGGTCAGCGTGCGCATACCCGAGGGGGACAGAAAATCCAATGCGTCGACCTGAAGGGGGGTTTGCGTCGACGCATGGCAGCCAATTTTTGACAAATTTTCTGAGGGGCATAACCTTCAAACCGTACATCCGTTTTGAGCGCCATTTTGAGCGTTGCGAAGCTAATTTAAAGCTTTATGTGATGATTTGATGAAATGGGTAGTGGTCCTATTTGATTTTAAATGTTGATTTAATTTAATTAATGGACTAAATCATTGTGTACATATATGTGTGAATGTAACAATGTGTTGTTGTGGTGGTGGAGCCACTTGAATTCATTTTGATTTGGGTGTTGTTTGACATGATTATATGTGATATGACTGAATGATTGTTAATACATGTGCATGCTTATTGGTGATGAAATGGTAAGTTGTAATGAGACGATGCGAAGCATCGGATCGGTGATGTTATAAGTATGACATATGTGTACATTCATTCATATGCATTTTGGTGATGGATCCCGGTGATGTTGTGGATCAGATGGTGGGCATAATTCCCATTGTGCGGAATTTGTGCCGGTTGGACTGTATCTAGATGATGAAAGATCAGTTGGATGGGTTTAGCCCATGTATGGTACCACATGCATAGTGTCAGCCGTCCATGTGCATGATAATATAGTATGATCAAATGGTTGTGTATTATACTTGGTGATGTGTTTGGTTTTGGTGTGTGATCCGTTGTTATAAAATCTGAATACATGTTGTGATTGGGTGAATGATAATGCTATGATGTCTTATTACTTATGACTGTATAATACTTATTAATTCGAATGAGACTCACCCTTACATGTTGATATTTTCAGATTAAGGAGTAGCGGCATCTTGGTTTGGTGAGGATAGCTCATAGGCTAGTCCGTAGTCCGTGTCGAGTCATGCTCTGATTTGTAACACTGGGGAACGATAGACTTAAGAGTTACTTATGATACTCTATTTTATTGTTTTGGATTATGTATCGTTTGGTTTATGTTTTGGTGATGTCTTACGATACCGTTGAATGAAATTCCGCTGTGTCGATGATGTATTTTGATAATTTTGTGAATCGTTCCTAATAAAGCATGACGAATGACTTATGGTTTTCATTATTTTTATTAATTGTGGCACCCTTGCTTTATGTTTACTCTGATTTTTATTTTAACTGTCGCGGGGGGTTTAGAAGGGTGTTACAATAGTGGTATCAGCGTGTAATACGGTGAACTGACTTTTATAATCGAAATGTGCGGATAGCAAGAGTCGCCACCGACTTTTATTTTATCCAAACAATATTCGGAAAGGCAAAAAGAAACAGAAAAAAACCTTTTAAGAAATCTGAGTTCGGGGGGTAATTTATGCAAAGGGAAGGTGTAAGGCACCCTTTGCATCCATGGTTTTCCATGGGCTCTTAATTGCTTTGCTTGCTCGTTTGTTTAGAAAATGTAGATGAAAGAGATAGGGACTTTAGCTTGTGAATAAGCGTTGCCCTTTTGAAAAATTATGAGAAAGAATATAATAAAAAGGTTTGAGCATTGCAAGGCAATTAGGGGCAATTACCTTAAACTCAGATGATAGGTCTCTTTTTGCCTTTCAGAATGAAAGGGTCTATCCTTGCCATAAGAGGGCAGGAAGCCTTTCGTTTGGAGGTTGAAGGGTCATCGAAGCATCCTTTGCCATAAGACTGTCCCATGCCATAGAAGGGCAGGTAGTCTAAGGTAAGGATCAGAATAAGCCATTTTTCGTAGGCAGCCAGAAGATACCTCAGCCTTTATCCGTAGGCAACATCCGAGGGTCGAGGTCATTTGTGTATCGAAGGCAGCATCATTTAGGGTCGTGACCTTTTTATCGAGGCAACATGGCTGAGGTATCTTCGAATTCGAGGGACGTGGCTTATTCTGCAAAAACACAAAGGCAACAGGCAACAAGGCAACAAGGCAACAGGCAACAGGCAACAGAGAGGGTTACCCAAAAAGCGTGCGTGTGTGCATCAATCACGTGATTCAATTCGGATATTTATCTTTTAATTAATTATTCTAATGTCAGTTTAAGGTTTCCACTCCCTATTTTACTAACCACGCAGTATATAAAGCAATAAAGGGAAGGGGGAAAATGAAACCAGCGGAGGAGAGGGGAATTGTAACCAGCGAATCCCTTAATAGGGTTTGGCATAAGTAATAAAAGGCATAAAAAAATAGGGGTCAGGGTTACCAATAACGTAGCTTTGGCAATCGACAACCCTGGCTTTGATTGATGAAGGTTGATGGGCAGAGGTTTGCTTTGAGCATGAAGCATTGACCCTGACCATTAAGGAAAAAAGAAAGGAAAAAAGAAAACCGTGAGTGCATCGATTGTTCGAACCAAACCTTATTTTTGGGCAAAAAGGCAAAAAATAATGAAATAAAATAAAAGCCAAATTGAATAAGAAAAGA
This sequence comes from Vicia villosa, assembly GCF_029867415.1. Lineage (NCBI taxonomy): Eukaryota > Viridiplantae > Streptophyta > Magnoliopsida > Fabales > Fabaceae > Vicia > Vicia villosa. The sequence goes on from NW_026706060.1 coordinate 3,254, forward strand.
CTAAAAACTTAGCTTTTGATCAGTGGAGCGCATGGGCGGAGGCTCCTGACGATAAACCTGAAAAGTTGGGCATAAAGAAAAAGGATGTAGTGAGTGTATGACAATTCGAGGCAAAATAACAAAAATAATATTTAATCAAATTAATAATAAAAAAGAAAATAAAAGAAAAAGTTTAGAAACTTAGCTTCTTGATTGGCATGGCGCGTAGTCGGAATTAATCATATTACTAACCCTGAAAAGGCACAGAAGAAGAAGATTTTTAATGTAGGGGCTGATCATTGAAAACCCTGATTAGGGTATAAATTGAAAAGAAAAAGAAATTCTTTTTCAATTATTGGTCTGACGACCTAATTAATTAAATCGATCAGAGAAAATAAAATCGAGTATGGCAATATTTTTTAAGAAAAGTTTTTTAGAGTCATAATAAAATAACTATGAATTTTAATGAATAAAATAATTAAAATGAATATGATAATATGAAAATAATTGGATATATAAATAAATAATTTAAATGAAGTAATTATTATATATAAAAATAAAATAAATAAATAGAATAATGATATATGTAAAAAGAGAATTTAAACAAATATATATATACGTATATATAAATAAAAGATAAATATATAAATATTAATATGTGACTAAATAAAATAAAATAATTATTATTATAAAAAAGTTTTTTTTTTTTGGTGTGTAAAAAAAAAAAAAAATAATATATGAGGTTTTTGTAAAATAGAAAAAAAACAAAAGAAACAATTAAAAAAACAAATATAGTATATAAAAAGTAGATTCACGTAATTAAAAATAAAAAAAAATATTGGAGACTTAGCTGAGCGATCCAGTGTTGCGTGCTCAAGGAAGTCCATGGTAGATGCGCAGCCTCTGGAGCGTGGGATGAATCCATCCGGAGATCTGATGGCCATGAGAACGCAAGTACAGGATATGCCATGCGTCTTGGTTCACTGGATCCTTGGGCTCAACAGATGCGCGCGCGCGTTTTTGTGTTTGAATGGACCAATGGCCGGTTGACACGCAGTCATCTTCTTCCTCGCACCGTTGTTTAAACCATGCCTATACCCACGGTTGCTTCCTCCGTTGCCATAGCCCTGTGATTCTCGAATACAACAAAAACACAACAAAAACTTTTCGCGAAGCCATAGACGTGATCGTCCAAACCTCACGATCTTAACCTTGGCTTTAATTAGGGCTAATTTGAACTGTAGCAAAAACCCCTAAAACAAACCCTAATATTCAACAATGGCATATCCTTGTATATTCACGAAAACGGTATAACAATGATCCAGAAACGTTCCAAATGCCATAATGATCAATAATAAGCAGTCAATTTTCAAGAATGATGCATGAATTCATGTAATCGAAACAAAGAACATAGCGACTTACCTTGCTAAAAAGGAGATAATTCTGGGAGTTTTGATTGCGTGTAGTGGTCCAAACACCTTCAGTGATCCTTGGGGAACCTGTAGGAAGCCTTGAATTGGATTGAATTGTCCTTAAACTCAGAAACCGAATCTCACTTTTCTTGCAATTTTTTTAGAGCTTGACTAGGGTTCTTTTCTCTGCCGCCTTCGTCCCCTGGTCTTTGACTTGTTTGTGTACTTATAGGTGAGCATATTAGGGCAACAAAACTGAGTTGAATCTTTATCAATCTTTGATTGAAATTTCTTTGAAATTTGATTGAAAAATATTATGGAATCCTTCTAAATTTGGCTTAAATGATCCAATCTTCTCCCAATAATCAAGTGCACGAAATTTGATTAATTATTGATTGATATTTGGCTTGGAATCAAAGCAAGACCATATCTTTCATTTATCAAATATTTTATATAATTAAATTATGGTTTAAATGAATTAAATCATAAAATAATTAATAAAAATTTGTAAAAAAATAGAAAGCCTCTGTTTTAGCACGTGGATGGGCCTATCATAAGGGTAGAACAAAAATAATGCAAGCCCATTTAGAAATATTTTGAGTTTTAGGCTTTTTCCTCTTGTACACCTTTGAAAAATGGGTGAACTTGTACACCATGCCATTTCTTCATATCTCAATATTTTTTCAAGCTTGTGGACTTTTTGGAACCCTTAGAGAGTCCTTTAACCAGTGTCTTTGGTCTCATATCAAAATGATTTTCCATGCTCATTTTATGTCCTTTTGAAAAACATGTCCTTTTGTTGACTTTTGAAAAGGACCTGTAATGTATGAGGCCATAATTCTTAAACCATTGACCTGTGGGCTCTAATTCTTGGACAATTGGATAGAGGAATGAATTCTCTTCAAAATGAGCTTTGGTGGGAATTTTTCTGATGAAGTATGAATATTTGGTGAATTTTCAAAGTTTGGTTGACTTTTTCAGTTCATGCCCAAAATAGTAACTCTTGACTTTTGACTTCTCTGATCTTTCCCTGCATCATCATGATCAACCCTTGATCAAAAAATGATGAGAATGTTGTTGACCAAATATCTTGAGTTTTGACTGTATAATGACTTGAAATGACTGTTTTGCCCTTGAGAGTCGACTGTTGACCTAATCAGGATTTGAGGGACTAAATTTGCTCTGTTTGACTTGAAACTTTATATGGAGATACTTTGGGATGTTATTGACCCTATGGAACCATCTTGAGCCATTGATTCAATGATTTTCCATCGAATTAATCAAACCCTAGTTCGGAGCTTGTGTATAGGAGAGTGTGTTTAGAAGCTTTGTGTATTGATTTGAATGTGAGCAAGAGAAATTGTATGGGCAAATTTTGGGGTATGACAGCTGCCCCTGTTCAATTATCTTAAACCTGAAGATGTAGAGTGGTTTGTGTGCCAGTCGGTATCTGAAGGTGGAAGATGATTGAACACTAGAATACCAAGAAATTTGCCCTAGCTGAAATAGGGACTTTTGCCGGAGATGGGCTTAAAGATGCCATATGACTTGATAGGATTGAGGGTTAGAATGTGCCGTATGTTAGACTGTTTGCATCCTCAGATGTCTGGAAAACCGTGCGTTAGGTTGATGGATAGGTCGTGCGTTAGACTACCCCATTTGCATCCGTAGATGTCTGGAAGACCGTGCGTTAGGTCGAAGAATGAATCGTGCGTTAGACTATTCTCGATTGCATCCTCAGATGTCTGGAAAACCGTGCGTTAGGTTGATGGATAAGTCGTGCGTTAGACTACCCAATTCGCATCCGTAGATGTCTGGAAGACCGTGCGTTAGGTCAAAGAATAAATCGTGCGTTAGACTATTCTCAATTGCATCCCCAGATGTCTGGAAAACCGTGCGTTAGGTTGATGGATAAGTCGTGCGTTAGACTACCCAATTTGCATCCGTAGATGTCTGGAAGACCGTGCGTTAGGTCAAAGAATAAATCATGCGTTAGACTTATCCAAATTGCATCCGTAGATGTCTGGAGCGCCATGCGTCAGGCGTTGCTTTGAATAAGATTCGCTTCTTTGTAATGTACCTGTCAAACATTGTTAGCTTTTATGTAATGTTATGATGCATGAACTATGTGCTTCTCAAAATAAATGAGGAATGTGTATGTGATGTATGATTTATGATGTATGATTATGATCTGTGCTTCTCGGAACATCTCGATTGAGAAGATAAATCTCTATATCATTGTGAGTTTGATGTTTGATCTTGTCTTGAGGATGCTCAGCTGGGGATTCATGGTTTCCGCTTGGGGATGAAAGTAACTTGATGTATCCTGATTGGGGGTGAAATATACTAGTAAGCCATGTTGGAGAAGAGCAAAGTGTTGGAGAACCGGTAGTGTTGAAGATGTCAACTCTGTTGAGGAGCTATGTCTTTTATTGGACAAGAGCATTTGGAGATATCTTCTTAATGATTACTCTGTGGGGATGTGATTTTACGAATCTGGCTCTGTGGGGAGACATGGGCATCTTGAAAGTTGCCCCCAGTATTATAGTAACTACCATTTGATTCAGGGCACGCCACTGAGTATTGATCAAGATGTCAAACTGGACTTGCGTAGATTTGCCCCCAGCTAGTAGGAACTTTGGAAAGATTCGCCTCGCGAGGACTTTATGAGATATGCACTATGGGCGACATGCCCCTAGTAATCGTAAACTTAGGACGATGCCCCTGACTGTTTTTGCTTCTGAGAGATTCTCGGAATCTTGACCTGATTGTCCCAGATTGATTGGGCAAAGCGTGTCATGCCCCTTGTATACGTAGGAGATATTGCTTCTCAGAGTAATCTTGTCTGTCAGGATAACTTTCAGTCATTAGTTGTACCCTGTGCAAGTTCTTTCTGATGCTAACATTTGAAATTATGTAGCAGAATATGTTTAATAATGAATTCATGAGATGCAATGCATACGTTTGTCTTGAGTTTTTTGAAAAACCTTTAAAACAGGAAATGTAAAAAGCGCAATACTTGTAAAAACATGATATTTGTAACAACGTGGTGTTTGTAAAAATGAAATATCAACTCAGCATTTTTGGTAAACCTTAAGGAGTCAGGATACCCTTTTGGTGACAGTATGCTTTCGAACTAACCATACTTCAATTAGGACTTTCAAGGGTTGTAACGTGGCTTGGTTCACGGTTTAAGAAACAAAGGATAAAGGCTCAAATTTTTATTGTACCCACCCCTCTTCGTGATGATCTTCAGTCCTAAGCTCAGTTAATTCGACTTATGCATTCAGGTTCCAAGAGACTTTTGGATTTGCGCCTTTGATGATGATGGTTCACAAGCAGAGAGAATTTTTTAGATGACAGTCACTTCTTCATTTTGGTAGTCACAACTTTGAGTTGTTCAAGAGTTTATTGACTTCTCTTTTTTCATCTTTTTGATATCCCTAACTTTTGCCTGAACTGTCTGTTTTGAGTTTACAGTCAGCGGGGTGCCTTGATTTTTGCCTAAGTCATCTTTTTGATTTTTGACTTAGCAGGCTTTTCTTTATATATATTTTTTTTCCTTTTTCATTCATTTTTTGAAAGATATTGACTGCCTTGTTAATGACTGATGAAACATCATTGGCTTTTGATTGACATCTCTAATGCTTCTTTGATGTATGCGGATGAACGCTTGTGACTGAAACATTTGTTGGAAGGTGTAAAAAATGATTCTCTTAAAAATAGAATGCACAGCCAAATTAAATGAGAACTACCCTGCCCCAGGTTAAAAATGCGGTTTTTCGTACAAAAGAAAAACTTCTACTCCTTAGGCTCAAAGGGGTTGACGAGGGATTATCATCCTTATATCTCCACTGTTTTGGGAATTGAAACAATGCCTGTACATCGTCAGCATAGTCTGTTCAAAAGCATACTGTATGAAGTTGCGGTATCGTTTTCGTCATCCTCCTTCAAAAGTCTTACAGCTTAGCAGGAGTTGAATATCACAAAACATATGCAAAGTAAAGACACAATTTAAAATGAGTGATAGCGAAATAATTTATTCAAGACAAATATATGCAATGCACTGATGATGATTATTAAAACAGATAATGTCTATCATAATTTGAGTGTTTAAACGAACAGAATAGAAATTGCAAGAGAAAGTAAATCTAATGATCTAAAGATTCATCCTTCTAGCCATCCATAACATTAGCAATCTTGTTGTGATTAGGCATGGGAGCAGTAATCACATTAGGAGTTGCAGGAGTGTCGAACTCAATTTCACCAGCATCTATCATATCTTGGATCTTATTTTTCAATGCCCAGCAGTTGTCGGCATTGTGTCCAGTAGCATTAGAATGGTAGGCGCATGTAGCCTTGGGATCATAAGCTGGACTAGCAGTGTTGGTAAACTTCGGAGGATCCTTTAGGGTGATCAGCTTAGCCTTTAGTAGATGTTGTAAGGCTTGAGACAAAGGCATGTTGATCGGGGTGAATTGTCTCCTTGGTCTATCAGTTTTGCGTTGATACTCTTGTCTGGGAGATTTTTGAGATGTTGGAGTAGAGATGAGGACAGCACCAACAGACTGATTCTGATCGTTCTTATCACGGCCCCTCTGACTATGAACAACGTTAGACTCATTTTTTCCATGATATGGATTCTTTGCAGCACCAGAGGATGCGCCCACTTGAATCTTCCCACTTCGGATACCACTCTCAACACGTTCTCCAGTCAAGATAAGATCAGTAAACCCAGACGAAGAACTACCCAGTAAGTGACTATAGAATGGTCCAGTTAGCGTGCCCATGAACATGTCCACCAACTCCCTATCAGTCAAAGAAGGTTGGACTCTTCCAGCTAAATCTCTCCATTTTTGAGCATACTCCTTGAAACTTTCTTTAGGACCCATGGACATGCTTTGAAGTTGCATGCGAGTCGGTGCGAGATCGGAATTATATTGGTATTGCTTATAGAAGGCAACAACTAAATCTTCCCATGTATGGATGTTGGTACTTTCCAGTTGATAGTACCATTCGAGTTGAGTTCCGGATAAGCTTTCCTGAAAGAAATGGATCCAGAGCCTCTTATCAGCAGTGTGAGGTTGAATCTTCCTTACATAAGACCTCAAGTGTAGTTTAGGACAAGAGACTCCATCATACTTAGCAAAGGCGGGAGTTTTGAATTTTGGAGGAATAACGACCCCAGGCACAAGTCCAAGCTCTTCAAAATCCAGCCCAGGTACCTTCTGAATTTCCACACTTCTCAGGCGCTCTTCTAACATTTTGTATTTGTCATCGGGATGTTCGCCCTCATGGTAATAGTCCTCTTCTTCTTCAGAGAGTTCGGCAGAATCGTGGTTACTTTTTGCATCGGTTTTGATACTAGCATCATCATCTTGCTCATCCTCATCACCGTCTTCAGAGGTTTCAGCATCCCTGAGTTGCAAGATTGGTCTAAGCTTTTTCCCTCGAGTCTTCTTACCCTCTTTGGGAGCTTCAGCTTCTTCAACCTTTTTGAGGGGGCCTTTGAACCTTCTTCCCATATTGAGAACACCTTTAGGTTTCTTGGTCTTCTTTTCCTTCTTAGTCAGAAGGGATTTCAGCTCATCTTGCCCCTTGGACAAATTCAAAATCAAGGCTTGGAACTCAGTGTTTTGAGCTTGGAGATCCTTAACTGATTGTTCGAGATTCATGATGCTGAAATAAACAGCGAGGAAGGATGAGAAACCCATCATAGGAAACCTGTTATGCAATGTTATGAATGCAAATGAAATGTTTTCAAGGATCTTTAAGGAATTTAGTTAGCAACTTTAGGAATTTAATCAGTCACAGCTTCGTCTGAAGAACCTTGGCTTTCATTTTTAAGCGTCCTTCTTTAAGAATCAAGCTCACCATATCGAGTGGGTCATCGCCTCTGATTCGGGATACTTCTGAATTTAAAGGTACATGGCTAGAGGAAAATAAATCCTCTTGCCCCTTGATAGGTGTCGAGTCTCTGAATTGGAAGGCATGTGGCCAGAGGAAAATAAATCCTCTTGCCCCTAGATAGGAATTCAGTCCTTGATAAGAGCACCTGAAATTGTGCGCCCTAAATTCCTAAGATCCTTGAAAGGGTTAGTTGATCATGTCATGATGTCATGATGTTATGCGAATGCAGTTCATTAGTCATATTGTGAGATAGTAAGGACAAACAAGTCCTTTCAACAAAACCTGCGAGAAAATGAAGGTTAGTAGCAAACACAAACAAGTCACACAAGTCAGGCAAGTCACACAAGTCACACAATTTTGCCTTATGGTTAGGCTTGCACGTGGTTCACAGGTACGTACCCTCCCCCTGAAGTTTAGTTGGTTCAACCTATCCTATATAAAGATCGGGTTCTAGGGAGCTCATATCATTGACCTTTCTCGAAGGCGCTTATCTCAGTACGGCAATCGGATCACCAACCGAGAAGGTCCTGAAAGTCCAGTCCATATGAGTGTAGCTTCGAGTATCAACCAACTTCAGTCGGAACCAAAGCCAGCCATCTCGCTACTTTCTAAAAGGCCAAAGTCAAGTTCGACTAAGGTTCTAAGGGCGAATTAGTGCTTAATGACACCACGCGGCAGCCAAGCATTTCCTCAGGTCGGATCCCAAGGAACACCAGGACAAACCAATGTGTCACACTAACGATGGCCATCAGATCAACCACATCAGTATACGCTGTGCAGTCTCCTTGATCTCATGCCATATACCTAAGGTACTCAGATCCGGGTTAGGATCTTTCACACAACAGAATACCCAAAACAGCCCTGCAAAATTAAATCAAACAAAGCAAACAATAGAAAACATTTAAATGAATCCTAAACTTTTAAGGTAACCCCTCTTTTATCGAAATAAATCCCCAGCAGAGTCGCCAGTTCTGTAATACGGTGAACTGACTTTTATAATCGAAATGTGCGGATAGCAAGAGTCGCCACCGACTTTTATTTTATCCAAACAATATTCGGAAAGGCAAAAAGAAACAGAAAAAAACCTTTTAAGAAATCTGAGTTCGGGGGGTAATTTATGCAAAGGGAAGGTGTAAGGCACCCTTTGCATCCATGGTTTTCCATGGGCTCTTAATTGCTTTGCTTGCTCGTTTGTTTAGAAAATGTAGATGAAAGAGATAGGGACTTTAGCTTGTGAATAAGCGTTGCCCTTTTGAAAAATTATGAGAAAGAATATAATAAAAAGGTTTGAGCATTGCAAGGCAATTAGGGGCAATTACCTTAAACTCAGATGATAGGTCTCTTTTTGCCTTTCAGAATGAAAGGGTCTATCCTTGCCATAAGAGGGCAGGAAGCCTTTCGTTTGGAGGTTGAAGGGTCATCGAAGCATCCTTTGCCATAAGACTGTCCCATGCCATAGAAGGGCAGGTAGTCTAAGGTAAGGATCAGAATAAGCCATTTTTCGTAGGCAGCCAGAAGATACCTCAGCCTTTATCCGTAGGCAACATCCGAGGGTCGAGGTCATTTGTGTATCGAAGGCAGCATCATTTAGGGTCGTGACCTTTTTATCGAGGCAACATGGCTGAGGTATCTTCGAATTCGAGGGACGTGGCTTATTCTGCAAAAACACAAAGGCAACAGGCAACAAGGCAACAAGGCAACAGGCAACAGGCAACAGAGAGGGTTACCCAAAAAGCGTGCGTGTGTGCATCAATCACGTGATTCAATTCGGATATTTATCTTTTAATTAATTATTCTAATGTCAGTTTAAGGTTTCCACTCCCTATTTTACTAACCACGCAGTATATAAAGCAATAAAGGGAAGGGGGAAAATGAAACCAGCGGAGGAGAGGGGAATTGTAACCAGCGGATCCCTTAATAGGGTTTGGCATAAGTAATAAAAGGCATAAAAAAATAGGGGTCAGGGTTACCAATAACGTAGCTTTGGCAATCGACAACCCTGGCTTTGATTGATGAAGGTTGATGGGCAGAGGTTTGCTTTGAGCATGAAGCATTGACCCTGACCATTAAGGAAAAAAGAAAGGAAAAAAGAAAACCGTGAGTGCATCGATTGTTCGAACCAAACCTTATTTTTGGGCAAAAAGGCAAAAAATAATGAAATAAAATAAAAGCCAAATTGAATAAGAAAAGACTAAAAACTTAGCTTTTGATCAGTGGAGCGCATGGGCGGAGGCTCCTGACGATAAACCTGAAAAGTTGGGCATAAAGAAAAAGGATGTAGTGAGTGTATGACAATTCGAGGCAAAATAACAAAAATAATATTTAATCAAATTAATAATAAAAAAGAAAATAAAAGAAAAAGTTTAGAAACTTAGCTTCTTGATTGGCATGGCGCGTAGTCGGAATTAATCATATTACTAACCCTGAAAAGGCACAGAAGAAGAAGATTTTTAATGTAGGGGCTGATCATTGAAAACCCTGATTAGGGTATAAATTGAAAAGAAAAAGAAATTCTTTTTCAATTATTGGTCTGACGACCTAATTAATTAAATCGATCAGAGAAAATAAAATCGAGTATGGCAATATTTTTTAAGAAAAGTTTTTTAGAGTCATAATAAAATAACTATGAATTTTAATGAATAAAATAATTAAAATGAATATGATAATATGAAAATAATTGGATATATAAATAAATAATTTAAATGAAGTAATTATTATATATAAAAATAAAATAAATAAATAGAATAATGATATATGTAAAAAGAGAATTTAAACAAATATATATATACGTATATATAAATAAAAGATAAATATATAAATATTAATATGTGACTAAATAAAATAAAATAATTATTATTATAAAAAAGTTTTTTTTTTTTGGTGTGTAAAAAAAAAAAATAATAATATATGAGGTTTTTGTAAAATAGAAAAAAAACAAAAGAAACAATTAAAAAAACAAATATAGTATATAAAAAGTAGATTCACGTAATTAAAAATAAAAAAAAATATTGGAGACTTAGCTGAGCGATCCAGTGTTGCGTGCTCAAGGAAGTCCATGGTAGATGCGCAGCCTCTGGAGCGTGGGATGAATCCATCCGGAGATCTGATGGCCATGAGAACGCAAGTACAGGATATGCCATGCGTCTTGATTCACTGGATCCTTGGGCTCAACAGATGCGCGCGCGCGTTTTTGTGTTTGAATGGACCAATGGCCGGTTGACACGCAGTCATCTTCTTCCTCGCACCGTTGTTTAAACCATGCCTATACCCACGGTTGCTTCCTCCGTTGCCATAGCCCTGTGATTCTCGAATACAACAAAAACACAACAAAAACTTTTCGCGAAGCCATAGACGTGATCGTCCAAACCTCACGATCTTAACCTTGGCTTTAATTAGGGCTAATTTGAACTGTAGCAAAAACCCCTAAAACAAACCCTAATATTCAACAATGGCATATCCTTGTATATTCACGAAAACGGTATAACAATGATCCAGAAACGTTCCAAATGCCATAATGATCAATAATAAGCAGTCAATTTTCAAGAATGATGCATGAATTCATGTAATCGAAACAAAGAACATAGCGACTTACCTTGCTAAAAAGGAGATAATTCTGGGAGTTTTGATTGCGTGTAGTGGTCCAAACACCTTCAGTGATCCTTGGGGAACCTGTAGGAAGCCTTGAATTGGATTGAATTGTCCTTAAACTCAGAAACCGAATCTCACTTTTCTTGCAATTTTTTTAGAGCTTGACTAGGGTTCTTTTCTCTGCCGCCTTCGTCCCCTGGTCTTTGACTTGTTTGTGTACTTATAGGTGAGCATATTAGGGCAACAAAACTGAGTTGAATCTTTATCAATCTTTGATTGAAATTTCTTTGAAATTTGATTGAAAAATATTATGGAATCCTTCTAAATTTGGCTTAAATGATCCAATCTTCTCCCAATAATCAAGTGCACGAAATTTGATTAATTATTGATTGATATTTGGCTTGGAATCAAAGCAAGACCATATCTTTCATTTATCAAATATTTTATATAATTAAATTATGGTTTAAATGAATTAAATCATAAAATAATTAATAAAAATTTGTAAAAAAATAGAAAGCCTCTGTTTTAGCACGTGGATGGGCCTATCATAAGGGTAGAACAAAAATAATGCAAGCCCATTTAGAAATATTTTGAGTTTTAGGCTTTTTCCTCTTGTACACCTTTGAAAAATGGGTGAACTTGTACACCATGCCATTTCTTCATATCTCAATATTTTTTCAAGCTTGTGGACTTTTTGGAACCCTTAGAGAGTCCTTTAACCAGTGTCTTTGGTCTCATATCAAAATGATTTTCCATGCTCATTTTATGTCCTTTTGAAAAACATGTCCTTTTGTTGACTTTTGAAAAGGACCTGTAATGTATGAGGCCATAATTCTTAAACCATTGACCTGTGGGCTCTAATTCTTGGACAATTGGATAGAGGAATGAATTCTCTTCAAAATGAGCTTTGGTGGGAATTTTTCTGATGAAGTATGAATATTTGGTGAATTTTCAAAGTTTGGTTGACTTTTTCAGTTCATGCCCAAAATAGTAACTCTTGACTTTTGACTTCTCTGATCTTTCCCTGCATCATCATGATCAACCCTTGATCAAAAAATGATGAGAATGTTGTTGACCAAATATCTTGAGTTTTGACTGTATAATGACTTGAAATGACTGTTTTGCCCTTGAGAGTCGACTGTTGACCTAATCAGGATTTGAGGGACTAAATTTGCTCTGTTTGACTTGAAACTTTATATGGAGATACTTTGGGATGTTATTGACCCTATGGAACCATCTTGAGCCATTGATTCAATGATTTTCCATCGAATTAATCAAACCCTAGTTCGGAGCTTGTGTATAGGAGAGTGTGTTTAGAAGCTTTGTGTATTGATTTGAATGTGAGCAAGAGAAATTGTATGGGCAAATTTTGGGGTATGACACAGCGCATAGTCGGTCGTTGTGACCAGAGTCTTGTTACTATTTCCTGTATGCGACTAGTGTGTGTGTCACTGTCGATACCTTTGTTCTAACGGAATTGTTTTGTGAATAAGCAGAACAATGGCTGGCAGAGGTGGAAGGAACGATGATGCTATTGCAGAGGCTCTGGGCATGATTGCTGGTGTGCTGGGAGGGAATGCCAATGGAGCTGGGATTGGTGCTGACAGGCAGTTGAACAACTTTCAGAGGAACATTCCTCCATTGTTCAAGGGCACGCATGATCCTGAAGGTGCTCAAAAGTGGCTTAAGGAGATCGAGAGGATTTTCAGAGTCATCGATTGTGCTGAGAATCTGAAAGTGAGGTACGGTACTCACATGTTGTCGGAAGAGGCCGATGACTGGTGGATGGCTACTAGAGCTGAACTAGATGCTGATGGTGTAGCCATTTCTTGGGCTGCGTTTAAGAGAGAGTTTCTGAGGAGGTATTTTCCTGAAGACGTTCGAGGCAGGAAAGAAATTGAATTTCTAGAGCTGACTCAAGGTAACATGATAGTACCAGAGTATGCTTCGAAATTTGTCGAGTTGGCGAAGTACTATGTTCACTACAATAATGATGAAGCTAGTGAATTCTCAAAGTGCATCAAGTTTGAGAATGGTCTTCGCGATGAGATCAAGCAAGGAATCAGGTACCAGAGAATTCGGCAATTTGTCGACTTGGTGGACTGTAGTAGGATCTTCGAAGAGGATAACCTTAAGCTGAAGTCATCTCACTCTCGCGAGTTGGTTGACAAGAAAGGTAAGAAGCCTACGGATAAAGGTAAGCCATATGGTAGAGGAAATCCTAGAACTGGGGATTGGAAGAGGCCTAGTGGGGGAGATTCTGGTGCTCCCGTTAGGTGCTACAACTATGGTGAACCTGGGCATAGAAGGAACGAGTGTAAGATTGGGGAGAAGAAGTGCTTCAAGTGTGGTAAGGCAGGTCATATTGCTTCTGACTGCAGAATGGGGACTGTGACTTGCTACAACTGTGGAGAAGAAGGCCATATCAGTCCGCAGTGCACCAAGCCAAAGAAGAACCAGGCTGGTGGAAAGGTCTTTGCTTTGTCTAGGTCAGAGACTACTCCAGAAGATCGTCTGATTAAAGGTACGTGTTTTATCCATGACACACCTTTAGTTGCCATTATTGATACTGGAGCGACTCATTCGTTCATTTCATTGGATTGTGCTAAACGATTGGGATTAGAAATATCTGTAATTCATGGAAGTATGATCATTGACACTCCTGCGTCGGGTTCAGTGACCACTTCTTATGCTTGTTCAAACTGTCCTGTTGACATATTTGGTAGAAAGTTTGGAATGGACTTAGTGTGCCTTCCACTTGAACAACTCGACGTTATGTTGGGGATGAACTGGTTGCAATTCAATCGAGTTCATATCAATTGTTTTATAAAGACGGTTATCTTTCCTGAAGAGGTCGGTGTCGAGGATTTAGCAATGACTACGAGACAGGTTGGTGAGGCAGTTAAGGATGGAGCAGACGTGTTTATGTTATTTGCATCGATGGAGAGGAAAGGAAAGGTCGTGAGTAGTGAATTGTCGGTGCTGTCATACCCCAAAAATTGCCCTCCTATATTCAATCAAAGATTCCTCTATGCATCTCCAATAACTCAAAGCTCTAAGGTTTTCTCAAGTCATTCTCTCATATCCAAAACTAGGGTTTTGTATTTTATCAAAGGTGTTTGAATCTCTAAGGCCTCAAATGAACCTCAAGGTATCTCATATGTCTCAAAGTGTCTCCATGTCAATTATTAAGCTTTAATCCCAAGGATTTCCCGCTCAATGGCTCAGGTGACTAATAATCGACTGTGTTGACCTAAAAGTCAACTGTAGTCAAAATGCAGTCAAACTTCAAGAGTTTTGATCAACATCAAGTAGGTGAGGTTATATCCATCATTCGATCAAAGGTTGATCATGATCCATCAATAGAAACTCAGAAATGAACAAATGCAAAAGGTTCAAATTAGGGTTTCTTTAGGAGAAAGTCAATGCAACTTTGACCGGTCATAACTTTCACACGGAGTATCAGAAATTTCTCAACCAAAGCTTGTTCTCAAGAAAATTTCATCCTCTACGACTTTGATGTTGGGCCCGGAATCAGGAAACCCACCGTTTGGGAGATATGGACGAAAACATTATAAGTCCTCCACAAGGGTCAACAAAAACGCCTTTTGGGTCAAAGCTCATAACTCGAGCAGGGAAGCTTCAATTGAGACGAAACCAAACAGAGCCTTTAGAGGACACCTTAAGCTTTCTAAAGAGCCAAGAATCACCTCCATGGGATTAAGATCAAGGAAGTTATGACTTGTCGAGGTTGACTAATTTTGAGAAAATACACAAAGCCCTAACCAAGTGATTTTGGTTTTCTTGACTAATGGGCCCAATTTTTGAACTCTAAACATGATTGATACCTAAATAGAAGCCCATAAGATCATTCCTACATGTTTATGACATTTATTCAATTTATTTGGATTTATTCATTTAAATACTAAAATAAATTAGGTAGAATTATAAAAGGATGAAATAAATCATGGAATAATTATGTTTCTTTCTCATTAATTCAAATCAAATATTTAATCAATCCAAGGGCCAATAATGAATGAAAAATGTGCATGAAATAGAGTGGCGTTCTAAAATAGAAAGGTTTGATACAAAATCTCTCTCAATTTTTTATACCACGTTCTGGGTTGATTATTTCACAAGTGAGAAACCCTAAATGCATCGATATATATTCTAAATAGTCCATGAGGAGAGGGGGACGAAATTTGGGGCAAATAGAGCTAGGGTTTAAAAGTCAAAAAAGACAAGGAAAGAGAGGAATTCGCATTCACTCATACAGCCATTATCAGGGACAAAGTTTCGCTCCACTCATCTCCAAAGGCACAAGAAGGTAGTACTGAACCGTAAGTATTGCCCCTGAACGTATGAAACAAGTACCCCGCGTTCATCAACTTCGTTTCATATGTTAATTTTCGAATCTCAATGATCTTTACGTTTTAATCTCTTATAACGATTTATTTGAGTCTCTGACACGTTTTAGTAAAGGTCTGGATCATTAGATCGGAGTTCTAACGTATAGAACTCGAGACACCATTGTTAGGGCTTACAAGAACCAATCTTTCGTTCGCGAATATTTCAGCCGTTTCAAGTCCAAACGAAAGCACCATGGTGTTCATCATGACCTATTAAGAGGATCTGGGCACTTTGTTTTTCTGTTTGTGGCCGATTTTGCAGGTTTAGGTTTCGAAGGATTTCCTGCAACTAAATCCGCAGGAAAATCCATGGTTATTTCCGCAGGAGATGTGAGGAAGATGATGACCGGACCAAGGAGAATGATGGTGCACGCGTGGAGCTGTGTAATTCGTGGGTCAACCGAGTCGTGCCTCTCTCCTCCACTGATTGGCCCGTCGCACGCGTGGGACCCAGGCGGACCGAATCTTTGACTATTTCCAACTCTCTACACTTTTTAATATTTATTCTTTGGTGTTTACTTAATAAACAGACAAAAAGGGGCAGTCTAGTTGGCAAGACTCAAAGGTACGTAACCAAGGTGTTGGGGGCTCGATCCCTGGCATCCTTGGAATTATTTTGGCATTTTATTTGAGCTGAGCTGCCACAGGATCCCACGCGCGTACATCCATATGGCCCACCATACACCTTCACATCCAGGCCACAGGATCTCCTATAATTTCAATCTAACGCCCCAGGAATTGTGGATCCACCATGCATCTTCAAAGAACAATAACACAGGATTTCTTTCCCAGGTTTTTTTTTCTATATGATTTTATTATTTTGTGTATAATTCTATTATTTTGTTTAGATTAAATATTAATAAATTATGTTTAGTTTAATCAATTAGTAAAATTAGATTAGGTTTAGGATTACAATATTTTCCGATTATTTCGATTCCTCGATTTAATTATTTTAATCAAATTTTAATTGTTAAATATAATCACAAAAGCCCTAGAAAGGCTGTCAATGTATTAGGGTTCGCCCAATCCCATTGGCCGCGTAGCCAAAGATATTAGGATTTAATTTATTATTCGTTCCGACTAAATCTATTGGTCGCAATGGTTAATAATCGATTAATTATTTAATCAAATCCAATAATTAAAATAATAATTATTTTGCTAAATGGTTTTAACCATCTTATTGGTTATGATGATTAGCATATTTCCCCTTATCAATTCGTTAATATTTGTAATTGAATCTATCGATTATGAGGGGTAACGATAAATTAATAAATTAATAATTAAAATACTTTAATTTGCTAAAAGTGATAATCGAATCAATCGATTAGAATTGCCAGCAATCCTTTACTAATCTGTTAACTATGGTGATCGAATCTATTGATCATTGCGGTTAATAGTGCCATATCAAATCAGGGTTGTACGCCCGAATCTTAAAACACTAAACCACGATACTACAGATTTTCATCTCTTCAATTCTGCGATGTTCAAACTACGATAAGGTAATTCAAAATACCTTCGAACTTCGCATTTCAAAACAATTTCAAAACAACTTCAAATACAATCAAATTCTAATTCTAAGGCGTACAATCCTGTGCCCGAACTACGTAGACTCTGATCCTCCATAAGGAGGTACGTAGGCACTTGGCAACAAGGCGAGTCCCCCTCTTTAAATTTCTAATCATATCAATACAATTCTGTTTGCCACCCTTCTTTATGAACCCTGCCATGAAACCCTGATCTTTGAAATATTAGCCTTTAGGAAAGGGTTGAGGGTGCCTAACACCTTCCCTTAACCCGAATATAGTATCTTACCCTAAATCTCTTAATCATTAAAGGTTTCCTATTCGCCTTGGTAGAATAGGTGGCGACTCTAAAGCTAAATTTTTAGGCAGGTTGCTACACCGGTGGTATGTGATTTTCCAGAGGTTTTTTCGGAAGATGTTAGAGAGTTGCCACCTGAGAGAGAAGTGGAGTTTACTATAGAATTGATTCCTGGAACTAGTCCTGTGTCGATGGCACCGTATCGCATGTCGACATCGGAATTGGCTGAACTGAAGAAACAATTAGAGGAATTGTTGGAAAAGAAGTTTATTCGTCCTAGTGTGTCACCGTGGGGTGCACCGGTACTGTTGGTTAAGAAGAAAGAAGGGTCAATGAGGTTATGTGTCGATTATAGACAACTGAACAAGGTAATGATCAAGAACTGATACCCGTTGCCAAGGATTGATGATTTGATGGATCAGTTGGTTGGAGCTTGTGTGTTTAGCAAGATTGATCTGAGGTCTGGATATCACCAAATTCGTGTGAAGGCGGAAGATATTCAGAAAACGGCATTCCGAACAAGGTATGGACACTATGAATATTCTGTTATGCCATTTGGTGTTACTAATGCACCTAGTGTTTTCATGGAGTATATGAACAGGATATTTCACCCGTATCTTGACAAGTTCGTGGTAGTGTTCATTGATGACATTCTAATTTACTCGAAGAGTGATGAAGAACATGCAGATCATTTAAGAGTGGTATTGGAGTTGTTGAAGGAGAAGAAGCTATATGCGAAATTGTCTAAATGTGAATTCTGGTTAGAGGAAGTAAGTTTTCTTGGCCATGTAATTTCGAAGGATGGTATCGCGGTGGATCCAACGAAGGTAGAAGCGGTATCCCAGTGGGAGACTCCAAAGAATGCTTCAGAGGTTCGTAGTTTTCTTGGTCTGGCAGGTTACTATAGAACGTTCATTGAAGGATTTTCGAAGTTGGCGTTGCCAATGACTAAGCTAGCAAGGAAAGGACAAGTATTTGTATGGGATTCAGAATGTGAAAAGGGTTTTCAAGAATTGAAGAAGAGATTGACGAGTGCTCCGATTTTAATTTTGCCTAATCCAGTGAAGTCTTTCAATGTGTACTGTGATGCTTCACTGATGGGTCTAGGTGGTGTGTTGATGCAAGATAAGCAGGTAGTGGCTTATGCATCAAGACAGTTGAAGATTCATGAAAGGAATTATCCGACTCATGATTTGGAATTGGCGGCTGTGGTGTTTGTTTTGAAGCTGTGGAGACATTATCTTTATGGTTCTCGATTTGAGGTATTCAGCGATCATAGGAGCCTGAAGTATCTCTTCGATCAGAAAGAGCTTAATATGAGGCCGAGAAGATGGTTAGAATTTCTGAAAGACTATGATTTTGGTTTGAACTACCACCCTGGTAAGGCAAACGTGGTTGCTGATGCTTTGAGTAGGAAGTCCTTACATATGTCTATGCTGATGGTGCGAGAATTGGATTTGATTAAGCAATTTCGAGATTTGAGTTTAGTATGTGAAGGTACTCCTAATAGCATTAAATTGGGTATGCTAAAGTTGACAAGTCGGATCCTTGAAGAAATTCGAGAGGGTCAGAAAATTGATGTTGAGATGGTAGACAGGTTGACTTTGATTAACCAAGACAAAGGAGGTGATTTCAGGATTGATGAGAATGGCATAATGAGGTTTGGAGACCGTGTTTGTGTCCCTGATGTTTCCGAACTAAGGAAGAGTATTTTGGAAGAAGGACATCGTAGTGGATTGAGTATTCATCCTGGTGCTACCAAGATGTATCATGACTTGAAGAAATTATTCTGGTGGCCTGGAATGAAGAAGGAAATAGCTGAATTTGTTTATTCTTGTTTGACTTGCCAGAAGTCAAAGATCGAACATCAGAAGCCGTATGGAGCTATGCAACCTTTGTTTATTCCTGAATGGAAGTGGGATAGCATATCGATGGACTTTGTTTCTGGTATGCCGAGAACAACTAGGAACGGTGAAGCCATTTGGGTTACTGTAGATAGACTGACGAAGTCTGCTCACTTCATACCGATGAGAATGGATTATCCTATGGAGAAGTTGGTTCAATTGTATATTGAGAAAATAGTGAGTTTACATGGTATTCCTTCGAGTATCGTGTCAGATAGAGATCCTAGGTTTACATCTAGATTCTGGGAAGGTTTACAGAAGGCTTTGGGTACTAAGTTAAGGTTGAGTTCTGCTTATCATCCGCAGACTGATGGTCAAACTGAAAGGACGATTCAATCATTGGAAGACCTGTTGCGTGCCTGTGTATTGGAAAAAGGTGGTGCGTGGGATAGTTATTTGCCGTTGATTGAATTTACATACAACAATAGTTACCACTCAAGTATTGGTATGGCTCCGTTTGAAGCTTTGTATGGTAGGAGGTGTAGGACACCATTGTGTTGGTATGAATCTGGTGAAAGTGCGGTGATTGGACCAGAGATTGTTCAAGAGACGACAGAAAAGATTAGGATGATTCAGGAAAAGATGAAAGCTTCTCAGAGTCTTCAAAAAAGCTATCATGATAAGAGACGAAGGACACTTGAATTTCAAGAGGGAGATCGTGTGTTTCTGAGAGTGACGCCGCGTTTTATTGGTCCGTTTCAGATTACGGAAAGAGTAGGAGAGGTGGCCTATCGTATTGCTTTACCACCGACACTTGCGAACTTACATGACGTATTTCATGTGTCTCAATTGAGAAAATACATTGCGGATCCGTCCCATGTAATCCAAGTGGAGGATGTGAAAGTGAGAGATAATTTGACAGTTGAAGCCTTGCCTATGAGAATTGAGGATCGGAAGTTAAAGCAACTCCGTGGTAAGGAAATAGCTTTAGTTCGAGTGGCTTGGGGAGGAGCAGCAGGTGGGAATGTTACTTGGGAGCTGGAGAGTCAGATGAAGGACTCCTATCCCGAACTCTTTGTTTGAGGTATGTTTTCGAGGACGAAAACTCTTTTAGTGGGGGAGAGTTGTAACACCCCATATTTCCCATTATTTAATTTAATTTAATTTTAAATTATTTAATTGGATTAATTGGCATTTTTGGTAAATTATTGAAGAATATTGTAGAAATAGACAATTGGGCTTGGTGTAGTGGTTAGCAAAAGAGAGGTGTTAACTATGTAAGCCTTATTGAGATATTTTCTATTTTTCATAAAATAAGGAAATCGGAAAAAGAAGGAAATTAGAAGCAAAAGAGAAAGTCTGAGAAACAGAGGAGATACGTGAAAAGGAGAAGAAGAAGAAGAAGAGGACCTTCAAAGATTCAACTCTAGAGGTAAGGGGGGACTCTTCGGGTTAGTGATTATTATATAATCAGGGGTAGTGAACTGATTAGGATTGTTGTTTGATTCGATTGCATGTTTTGGTTTTTGGGGTTTTTGGGGATTTAGGGTGTTAATGTTGATTTGATGCAATTGGTGAATTTGATGAATGGTTTGGTGTTAAATGACTTCTAAACGTGTTATATTTGTGTTATAATATGTTATTTGATGATGTTTTTGGTATGAGACTGTTTTGGTGCGATTTGGATGAAATTGGGAGGAGAAACTTGTTGAAATCGCAGAAAAATTCTGCATCTGCGATGAATGCGTCGACCTAAGCGTCAGATGCGTCGACCTAAGTGTTAGTTTGCGTCGACCTGGGTGACAGCATGCGTCGACCTATAGGGTCAGCGTGCGCATACCCGAGGGGGACAGAAAATCCAATGCGTCGACCTGAAGGGGGGTTTGCGTCGACGCATGGCAGCCAATTTTTGACAAATTTTCTGAGGGGCATAACCTTCAAACCGTACATCCGTTTTGAGCGCCGTTTTGAATGTTGCGAAGCTAATTTAAAGATTTATGTGATGATTTGATGAAATGGGTAGTGGTCCTATTTGATTTTAAATGTTGATTTAATTTAATTAATGGACTAAATCATTGTGTACATATATGTGTGAATGTAACAATGTGTTGTTGTGGTGGTGGAGCCACTTGAATTCATTTTAATTTGGGTGTTGTTTGACATGATTATATGTGATATGACTGAATGTTTGTTAATACATGTGCATGCTTATTGGTGATGAAATGGTAAGTTGTAATGAGACGATGCGAAGCATCGGATCGGTGATGTTATAAGTATGACATATGTGTACATTCATTCATATGCATTTTGGTGATGGATCCCGGTGATGTTGTGGATCAGATGGTGGGCATAATTCCCATTGTGCGGAATTTGTGCCGGTTGGACTGTATCTAGATGATGAAAGATCAGTTGGATGGGTTTAGCCCATGTATGGTACCACATGCATAGTGTCAGCCATTCATGTGCATGATAATATAGTATGATCAAATGGTTGTGTATTATACTTGGTGATGTGTTTGATTTTGGTGTGTGATCCGTTGTTATAAAATCTGAATACATGTTGTGATTGGGTGAATGATAATGCTATGATGTCTTATTACTTATGACTGTATAATACTTATTAATTCGAATGAGACTCACCCTTACATGTTGATATTTTTAGATTAAGGAGTAGCGGCATCTTGGTTTGGTGAGGATAGCTCATAGGCTAGTCCGTAGTCCGTGTCGAGTCATGCTCTGATTTGTAACCCTGGGGAACGATAGACTTAAGAGTTACTTATGATACTCTATTTTATTGTTTTGGATTATGTATCGTTTGGTTTATGTTTTGGTGATGTCTTACGATACCGTTGAATGAAATTCCGCTGTGTCGATGATGTATTTTGATAATTTTGTGAATCTTTCCTAATAAAGCATGACGAATGACTTATGGTTTTCATTATTTTTATTAATTGTGGCACCCTTGCTTTATGTTTACTCTGATTTTTATTTTAACTGTCGCGGGGGGTTTAGAAGGGTGTTACAGATGTGAATCCAAAAGGTTTTGTGTTGTGGAAGAGTATGACAAGTTTATTTGTATTCCTTAGAGGGAGCAAATAACAAATACAAGTTATTTTCTCGTGCCCTATCTTCTTCCTCACTCAACAAAGTGAAGAGCAGATACAAGTTATTTTCTCGTGCCAAAGGCATTGAGAATTTGCAGACGGTAAGACACTTGATAGACAGACTTCATTGGGGATTGAGAATACCAGGTATTAGCACTGTGGCTTGAGAAGGCTTGGTGATGTAGTGATGGATATCAGTTAGGGGTTTGTAAGGATAACATTGAAGGATAGAAAAACACTTAGAAAGGGGGGGTTTGAATAAGTGTAGTTTTAAAACTCTTAAGATAAAAACAATTTGCCAAATGATTCTTATCCTAGTTCGTTGTTAACTAAACTACTCCAATCCACCCCCTTGGAGTGATTTACCTCACCTGAGGATTTAATCCACTAATCACACAAGATTACAATGGTTTTCCACTTAGATAACCTCTAAGTCTTCTAGAGTATTATGATCACAACCTGATCACTCTAGGAACACAATGCTTAGATACCCTCTAAGACTTTCTAGAGAATCCGATCACAACTTGATCTCCTCTAGTTCTTACAAATGAATGTAAACAAATTCTTACAAGAGTTACAATGCTTCTTAATAAGCTATTATCAAAACTGTGATTTTTCTCTTAAGTTTAAGCTTAATCTCACTAAGATATTACAACAGTAATGAAGTGAGGTTGAAGATGAAGTTTGAGAGCTTTTAGAATTCGACAGTTTTTCTGTATGTTTGCGCAAAGTGTTGTATTCAGCTTCTCATCAGAACTTATATTTATAGGCGTTTGAGAAGATTACCGTTGGGAGCATTTAATGCGTTGCGTGATCCGTACAGCATTGCATTTAATGTTTCACTATTTTGTCAACTACCTAGAGCCTTGCTTTTGCTGTGTCTACTGACGTTGCCTTTAATAGCTTCTAACGTTCCTTTTGTCAGTTAGCGTAGCCTGCCATCTTGTACTTGCTTCTGATCTGATGTTTGTGTAAACAACGTTTGAATATCATCAGAGTCAAACAGCTTGGTGTAGAGCATCTTCTTGTCTTCTGACCTTGAAGTGCTTCTAGCGTGATACCATGAGAACTTCAGTGCTTCTGCTTCCGATCTCAAGTTCTTCTGATGCTTCAATAGACCATGTTCTGATTCTGCTTGACCATCTTCTGATGTCTTGAGAGAGCATGTTCTGATGTTGCATACTTGAACCTTCTGAGTCAGTGCTTCTTACGCTGATTTTGTGCATACTCTTTGTATATTTCCTAAAATGGAAATTGCATAGAATTAGAGTACCACATTATCTCAAACAAAATTCATATACATTGTTATCATCAAAACTAAGAATATTGATCAGAACAAATCTTGTTCTAACAAACATTCCCTGTGGGGCTGTATAATTTTCATGATTGAGTATTGATTTAGATTTTTCTAGCTTATGCTTCGTATGCATGTTTGAGTTTTGTATGGCATAATGATCCATTTCAATGGATATGCTACACTTTTTGTGATGCAATGATATGTAATGATTACTATATGCAAGATGTGTGCCAAATGAATGGGCTTTCTATAGTGAATACGTTTGGACGGTCATGGTGCTTTTTTGTCAAAATGATCAAAGCAAAGCAAGGATTTATATCTTGTGAAAGTGGAATGTCAATGATAATTGGGTTTACATGATGCCAATGAAAAGTGGGCTTTGGTCTTTTTGAGGGCGTCAAGAAGTATTGGGTTTTGGTCTTGGAGGCACCAATGAAGGTTTGGGCTTTTGATTTTGTACGCTTGTTTTTCTAGGCTCCACGCTTTGCTAGATAAATGTTATGGTATGCATGAGCGAAGTGACCTGATTGATGCATGATAATGACTGATGATTGTTTCAAATGCCCCTGGGGGTGAGTCATGTACGGTTGAAACTGGGAAGTGTTTTTGCTTGGTCATAAGGTGTTAGTTGAAAGGTTATGGGCGTGCTTAGCATGACTTCGTGACACTCGCTATAAACTTTGTGGTTGCTTCTGAATGATGGATCTCGCTCGAGTAACTTTGAAGGTAGGAAGACGAGTTGCCCCTACATAGTGTACCTTACCCCTAGCCTGTAGGGCCTTTGAAGGAATTTTTCCTTGAAGGGAAATATGGAATACATGTACCATAGTGACTTGAGATATCCTGTCGCAGTGTCTTTGAGTTTTTAGAATAGTTCCCCTAATTAACGGATTTCTAGAGAGATTTATCGAATATCGACGTAATTTTCCCAGATTGATTGAACTTTGAAGAGATTTCTCGACGTGATTGCCTCAGATTGATGAGATACTGAGAGTGGTATATCTTTTCCTTAAGAGAGTCTTCAGGTGCTCTTCTCCTTAGTGTGGTTATCTTCTAAAGTGATATGCCTCTTACATGATCTGCCCCTTAGGGTCACTTGAAAGTGGTTGGCCATTGCTTAAAGGAATCTCTGGGAAACTTGTTTCTTGGGATAATTATGCTGAAATTGGTAGGCCCTTTACTAAAAATATAATCTCTAGGCGACCTGCCCTAGATCGTGATCATACTCTAAAGTGGTTTGTTTATGCTCAATGAGCCTTAAGGCGTTAGTCTCTGAAATGATCTTTGAGGTGTTAGTCTTTGAAATGATCTGCCTGAGGCATTTTGTCCCACTGATACTCATTATGTAAGCCTTATTGATGTCAAGTTCTTGTTATTAAGCAAAGAATGTTTATTTTGAGAATGATAGATGCTTATGTCAAGATTCTCAAGAAGACATTGACTGTAAGTTTTTGTGCTTATAATCAAATTATTATTAGTGGATTAAGTTCTTATTGAAAAGACAAAATTACCTTGGCGGGTGGACTCGACTAGCCTAGTTAAAGGGGAACTAGGATAAAAATACTTGTGTTCTTTTATCATTGTTGCATCTTTATTGCTTGTATCTTTGGGAGAACAAAAAAGTTTAATTATAGAAACCTAATTCAAACACCCCATTTCTTGTGTTTCTTCACACCTTCAGTTGTTGTTGAGAATGTTATTGAATGTTTTATCTTAGTTAATTTGTTGAGATAAGTGATAATTTTATTTTTGTTGTTGTTGTTAGTATTGAGGTATTAAAGGTTTATTTGTTATTGAGTTACTGAGTTATTGAGTCACTGAGATATTGAAGGTTTTGTTGTTCTTGAGTTATTGAGATATTGAATGTTTATATTTAGTGTTGTTATTGGTTTGAATGTTTGAGGATATGTAAGTATAATTCAATTCAAGTAAGATATATGATATGATCCTAACACTAATGTTATTGGGTTTTTTGAGATATGTTAGGTATAATGTTGTTGTTGTTAAGAGTCTAAACTCTAAAGTTTTCATGTGTTGTTGTTGTTATTAATATATTGAAGGTTTTGTTGTTATTGAGTTATTACAATATTGAAGGCTTTGTTTTTATAGAGTTATTGTTGTTGCATTAAATGTTTTAGGATATGTAAGTATATTTGAGTTCAAGTATGATATTTGATATGATATTGACACTAATGTTATTCAGTTTGTTGAGATATGTTAGGTATAATGTTTTTGTTGTTTTGGTTGTTAAGAACTTAAAGTCTAAAGGTTTAATGTGGTTTTGTTGTTATTGAGATATTAAAGGTTTTGTAGTTATTGAGTTATTGAAGGTGTATTGTTGTTGTTGATGATGTTTAGTTTCTAAACTCTAAAGGTTTGATGTGTTCTTGTTGTTTTTATTTTGAACATAGATGGACCATTATTGTAACGCCATTCATACAATGAGTGTTCTACTAATGAGAATAAAAGAAAAAGAAAAACTAGAGGCGCTACAATAATGACTAAATTAACAAAAGTCGGCAACTCGGGTGTTAAGTTTCCGATTGAGTTTGATCATAAACTTGGACTTCTTATGATAAGAATTCTTACCTTTTTAGGAGTTATTCGAAATTCCTTTGACTAACAAAGTGAGTATTTTGATAGATGATTGAGGCCAGTTATTAGCAAATTTGAAAACAAAAAGTACATAGATAGAGCTTCATATATTAATTTTAATTTACACGATTTGGTATTATGTGTTTTTTTCTAAATTACTAATACCTTCTAATTGATGTAATTAATGTCAGTTTTTGAGTTTGAAGTAAGTGAAAATAAGTTGATGAATAAGTGGGTATTTTATGCTGGTGAGCTTTGGAAGGGCTTTAAGTCACAACTCACACGAGATTACATTAGAAAGCTCAAGCCTAACTTTGAGCATCCATATGTAAAATATAATTTTTTTGATAAGGAAATTTAGAATAAGTTTATCGAGTCTCATAGTTCTACTGAATTCTTGGTTAGTAATAATCTTATTTTATGAAGAATAATCTTATTGTGTTTTTATGATGATTTTAGGATACAACCATATAAATTCATATGTTCAATATGTTTATAACAGGTTAAGAGTCAATTAGGAAAGGAAAACGAGAATCAAAATAAATATCCTCATAGGTTATATCATGGGGGTTATATAAAGCTTGAGGAATAAATGACTAATAATAAAAGATAACAACTGGAATATGACTCACTAAGTCATGATCGCACCCATCGCCACCATCACAACATGAGAAGTGGAAGAGGGATCGACAAAGATCAGGTAGAGAGTTTACTGGAGATGCCTCGCGTGTAGTTGCTGAGAAGATTGTAGGTAGATTCTTTTGTTAATTTGAATATTACATGTAATTTAAATTGCTTTAATAATGAAATCTTATTCATGTTGTGATTAATTTATTGGTTGATATGGCTAGTCAAGGTTCCTTTGTTCCATATGTACAACATGATATATTAGTATAAGCGATTAAAACAAAGGAGAATAATGGGTGTGTCTGCGGTGTTGGATAAGGTATAAGTTTGAGATTATACTTCAGAACATCGAGAAAGAGTAAATATTTGCACAAGAGAGAGATGAACGAGCTCGTTGATAAGAAGTTATAAGAAAATATTGTGGAACCTTGTTTTGTAGGTTATTAATCAAGAAATTTACTTTAGAGATGAACATGCTTTTGTTGATGAAAACTATTAAAGAAGAACAAGCCTTTGGTAATGAAAGCAAGTGTTTGATAGCCAAAAAGCGGTTAAAGACGAAACTAAATTAATAAGGATTGATAAATTTGATTATCTGATGATGGCATCTAAATGGAATATAAATCAAGGCTCATCTTAAGCTCAAGCAAGTGTCTAAAAAAGTGAAGCATCTGACAAGACTTGAAGTATATGAAAGCCAACCTCGATAAGTTTGAGTGAATTTATTGTAAAAGTACAAATGATTTATCATAAAGTGAGTGGCTAATCACACTCACATAAATAAGATTTTAAACCTATTTTTCCCAAGTAAATATTTCTAAAAATTCATTGAAGTCGCATCAGAAGATTTAAGAATTGTCATGATAGCTATGGTCACGTTTTTGAATGGTAACGACTGAATATATTTTCTTACCTTTTTGAACTTATTAATCAATTAATTTTAGGCCTACCAATCGATTGGTGCATGATGCGAATCGATTGGTGCATGATGCCAATCGATTGGCTTATCATTATTAGCCATATAACTTTTCCTTTTTTATGTCAATCTCTAGCATATAAATATAGGTCCTATACCATATATTTTCACATCCAAAAATATGAGCTCTCATTCCTCACTTATCTGTCTCTCTCTAAAAATATTTTTGTCTACTTTGTCTCACTAAAGTTGAGTCGTAGCGCTTTCGAGAAAGTCGTTAGCGAGTGAGGAAGTTGTAATTTTAGAAAGGTAAATTTGTAAGTTCACCAAGGAAGTTTTGTTTTTACCTTGGTTGAAAAACTTATTCATCCATGGATTATTTCACTATAACAAATAACGCTTTTCATGATGAAGCTTACAACTCAAACAATGAAAAAATGGGGGTATAGGTCCTAGGAGAGCCATGTTTTTTTTAAATAAAAAACACTAGCCCTCAGTTTTCTTAAAAACATAGGGAACATAGCTATAAGGGAATTGACTTCGACACTGAGTTGCTGCAATTTATGTTTTTTTCAATTGTTTAATTAGTATTTCTCACGTGTCACCTTTCTAAATTCTATTTTTTTTATTAGTATTTAACTTGGCTACATGGTTCAACTGAGAAGTAATATATTTTTCATTAAAAAATTGAAAATACTATTTTCAAAATATTATTTTTAATATTTTATTTGATATATTTAAACCCTTCGGTTTTTAACAAAAACCGACGTGATATGTCTTTTAAATGAATTCCCAGAATATGGCCCTATTGTGTTTTTTTATATTTTATATTTTTAATTAATAATATCACATTGGTTTTTATGTAAAAAACTTGGCACTTTTTTTGCATGAAATACTTCAGATTACTATCTAGTTTGTAACTTTTCATTTACCTATCAACGCTCAAATGTCAATTCATCACTATCATTTCGAAAAAAAACCCTAGGCAATATTCATCAAAACTCTTCCAACAAATATTCATCAAACTTTTTTTTTTCTTTAGGTTTGTTCTTCACTGAAGCGGTATATATATATATATATATATATATATATATATATATATATATATATATATATATATATATATATCCCTTTGTTTTTCATTGAAATAGTCTCTTGATCATTATGTTTATGGTTTCTATGTCAGTTTGTGTATTGATCATTTTGTTTCAATTATTTTCCATTTGTTTTCACTGAAACATTACTGTTTGTTTCAGGTTAGTCTCTTGATAGTCATGGCCGATTCGATAAGAACCTTCCATATAACATCTGCTACAACCTCTATTAATACAAAATGTAAAAGAAAAACTAGAGATGCCACGATGTATACAAAGGTGAATAAAGCTAACAAAATTGGTGTTCGCTACCCGGTTAGAGTTTATTCAGAAACCAGGAGGGCTTATGGAGAACATGCTAAGGATTTTTTGGGTTACCTTGTGTTACAAGTAGAAGTAAAGTGAGTATTTTGATTGATAGGTGGCACAACATTGATGATGAATTGAAAGACGACATATGAACCGATATTACGATATTTATTTTGAATTATATGATTTTTTGTTTAATACTAATAACGTCTCTATTGTGTAAACATGGGATATGTTCATTGTCAGTCCAAATGATAAGTACGTGAAAAAGAAAATGTTTTCTATACTGGTGAGCGTTGGAGCGGCAATAAGACACAGCTCACCCATAATTATATTAAACATGGAAAAGAAAAAGAACAGACTCCATACGAGGTGTATTCATTTATTGATCAAGATGTGTGGGAGAAATTTGTTGAGTCTCACACCACTCATCCTTCTTGGCAAAGAGCCAAAAAGGAAAAGAAAATCAAGCTAGAAATATCTATCCACATAAGTTGTTTCGTGGAGGATATCAAAGACTTGAAAAAAATTTGATTTAAGAAAAAGGAAAACAAAGGGAGAAAGATCTGGGACTTGAAAAAAATTTGATTTAAGAAAAAAGAAAACAAAGGGAGGAAGATCTGGGAGAATCTATAAATCTTGATCGCATTCTATTTCCACCATCACGCCACGAGAAATGGAAGGGGGCACATCAAATAAAAGACGACGAGTTCACATCAGACGCTATGCGCGGAGTGGCGCAAAGGATTGTAAGTAGATACTTTTTCAACAATAACTATTCTAGTTAAATCAATTTGGTAAAAATGAAATTTCATATGTGTTGTAGGATGATCTTGTTGAACAAACCAATCCAACCTCTTCACTTCACAAGATCGTCATGAAATCTTGGTAGAAGCGATTGGAATCGAGGAGCATCCTGGGCGTGTCAGTGGTCTTGGAAGAGGAGTTGGCTTCAAGGTATTTTTTGGATGCTTAAATCATCTAGAGAGTAAATCAGTAAGAGAGAGGTTGAATAGATTGTTGCTTTTAAGATGGGGAAGGAAATGGAGAAGTGGAAGGAGGAGCAGGATAAGATCTTGGAGGAGGAGAGAAAGATCTAGTTGCGGATTGTGCGAGAGAAGTTCTTGGAGAAGTGGAAGGGGGAGCAGGATAGGATCTTGAAGGAGGAGAGGGAGATTTAGTTGTAGACAGTGCAAGAGAAGTTCTTGGAGAAGGAGAGGGACAAGTTGTTGCAGACAGTGCGGGAGAAGTTCTTGGAGGAGGAGAGGAAAAGGTTGATGCAGATGGTGCTGGAGAGTATCCAGAAGGAGCAAGAGGAGCGAGAGAGGATGAATAAGGAGAAGGTGTTTGAAAAGTGTACTCGCGGTGTTCTTGCGGTATAAGTTACATGTTATTATTAATATTGCTTGCGTATTTTAATTTTGGGTTGTATTTATGTTGTTTTTATGATCCAGAAATTGAGTTTGTTGGGTAAAGTCACACAAATTCAAATAAGTTAGAAAATTCAAGAGAATATAGTTGAGAAACTTACGAGTGGTACCAGCGCGTCACATAGTTTTTCTTCCAACCAGGCAGTATTGAACCCTCACCACCAAAACAAGATATTCTTAAGAGACTAGAGATGATGATGACGAGTATTGAAGGCACATGCTTGGGTGTTACATTAAGTCATGATTCAGGGTAGTTATTTGTACTTCCTAAGCTTTCTATATATGAATTTTTTAGGGGAGATGAGGACCTAGACAATTCAATATTACAAATTTGAAGCTCGTAAGTATAGTTTTATGTTGATTTCTATTTATATACATAAATTCGTGTACTTTAACATAAATATTTGACCTTGTAGGTACATCCATAAGGTATATACTGAAAGGAGGCTTCTAACCAAGTATTGTATTTTAGATGTTGCGAGGATTGCTCTTACTCGCGATTCGCCGGGACACCAAATCAAAAATTACTTACAAGAGAAGTTGATAGAGAAAAGGAACATCAAAGATTGTTATGTGACCCTGTTTTACCGCGAGTAAATATATATTAAATTTTGCTTTCATTTATAAATTAATTTTATCTATATTATTAATGATTCTGAATGTTTATGCAGCCGGCATTGGCAACTACTTATTATATGTTCCAAGAAAAATACTATAGTTGTGTTTTGCTCGGTGTACTCGACAATGCCCGACGTTGTGGTTACCGCTTTGAATAGGTAAGAAGTATTATTTTTAATACTCAAATTTAACTTTATAATTGAATATTTTTTATTCATGTTTAGTTTAAACCGACATGTATAGAGCGACGGAGGAATTTAAAGCGAGCAGAAGAAATCTTATTGGTAAAAAGCCAATCTATGTGTATCCAAGAGTAAGTATATTACTTGTGCTACTTGACATTATATTATTTGTGTGTATTAGTGTGACCTGAATAAATGAAAATGATTTGTAGTGGCAAAAATAACCCGACGACCATTCTTGTGGATATTATGTTATGAGATATATGCTCCATATTGTCTCTGGAGACATTACACAAGGATGGATTAAGAATAAGATATTAGCTTAATCGATATATATATATATATATATATATATATATATATATATATATATAGAGAGAGAGAGAGAGGAGAGTTATATTTACTCCAGGAGTAAGTTATTATAACTTTCTCCAAATCTAGACCATTGATTCTTTTCAATTTAGTGGTTAAAAATAATAAGTAATAGTTTTCTCTCTCCACATTTAATTACTTATTATTTTTAACGATTAGATTGACAAGAATCAATGGTATAGATTTGGAGTAAGTTATAATAACTTACTCCTGGAGTAAATATAACCCTCTATATATATATATATATATATATATATATACATATAGAGGAGGGATCAAATTACACCCGAAGAGTTACACCACGAGTTACACTCGTTCAATAACTACATCTCGAAATAATATTTTTTAAATTCAACCGTTGGATTGAAACATAATATCATATAGATCATTCCTATAAAGTTTGAGCTTAATCTATAATGATTTACTATGTCATTGAATAACATCGAAATTAACGTTATATGAAAGCTCATTTTGACGTTAATCTTTGGATATCTTGATGATATAGTAAATCATTATAGATTAAGCTCAAACTTTATAGGTATGATCTATATGATATTATGTTTCAATCCAACGGTTGAATTTAAAAAATATTATTTCGAGATGTAGTTATTGAACGAGTGTAACTCGTGGTGTAACTCTTCGGGTGTAATTTGATCCCTCCTCATATATATATATATATATATATATATATATATATATATATATATATATATATATATATATATATATATATATATATATATATATATATATATATATATATATATATATATATATATATATATATATATATATATATATATATATATATATATATATATATATATATATATATATATATATACTTGTGGTTTTTAGTTCATCATAATTTAAATTTTGTTTTAATTATAGGAGCTTAGCAACCAAAACACCATCTAAAGAAAAAATTGATGATATCCAATCATGTTAGGCCATTGATATGATCATGTTAAATAGGTGTATTCTGTCTTGATGATAGGGTTTATGATTTTCTAGTTGGCCTCTCTTACCCAACTTAAGACAATTTAATTGCAAGACAAAATGAGAGTATAATGGGCTAGCCTATTCTGCCACCCTTATTTGCAAATTATAACTACAATGAACGATAATATTCTCTTAAATTTTTTTGAACTTTATTGCATATTCTTAAAAGTGAATTCAAATCAATGAATCATCACATTTAAGCATTATTGAATATAATTACAACACAATATATGCCTCATAAATAAAAGAGGTATTATTTGAGTTAACCATAGAGCTAGGAAGGTCAACTAGCTTCTACAACCCATTAATATACATACAACCAAACTCAAAAGCCACCGCCTCCACCTCCACACCCACCGCCACCGCCTCCGCCTCCACCATGATCACCTACATGTCCTCCATGATGACCACCACCAGTTCCATGTCCTCCATGATGACCACCATGATGACCATGATGATTTCCAGCTGAAGTAGTATCAACAGGAGTCATAAAAATCATGTTACCATCTCTAGCACCACCATAACCACCACCTCTGAATTTTTTCCTCTTTTCATGTCCAGAGCACAAATTTCCCATATCTATTTTGTTCACTTTTACGTCTTTGTTCCTCTACGGCTTTATCCTTTTTATTCATATTGAAGTACAATTTATAGGCAAAGTTTGGTTAAAAAAATATATCATAGTCAACATCCTTGTTTTCCACGGAAAGTTGTATGAAGTTTCAGCGCAATTTAATATATATCATAGTCAAAGAATTCTGTGCCATATGACGCTATTGGAGATGTTATCAAAAAGAATTCTCTAAAACAATCATTATGATTCCATTTACTTTGTTGAAATTATTAAGGTCGGTTCTAAATTATCTTTTGATAAGTTATGAGAAATTTGTTACGATAAGATCAAACCAATGAAAATAGTAAATCACATGCAATTCCCTTTGTCAAAAATATAAGATTGTTTATCTCATGATTTTTACTAATTTCAATTTTAGTTAATACTATTTTTTACATCATTTGCTTCATCATTCGCTTATTTTTAAAATTTTACGATTTTAGTAATTTGAATAAACATTGAAATAGAAGTGATTTACAAAATAAATTTAAAAATAAATGTGATGATATTGAAAAGACGAGAGTAACACTTAATAAATTAATATAAATCATTTAAAATAAAATACATTGTATTTAAGAATATTATAATTAAAAAATAATAAAAATTACAACTGAGTAAAAAATATTTTATAAAAAGTAAGTTCCATATAACTTAATTTGATAAGTTATCCATTTATTATTCATTTCAACTTCAAGAGGTGATCCGATAAAAAAAAACTCGAGAGAGTTGCACATGTCCAAGATATTTGTGGTTGAAATGACGTTAGAGAAATGGCTTTTAAAGATACGTATCTTTTATCAAGCAGAAGGTTCTAGGATATGTAAAGTAAGCATATATATGTCATAAAAAACACATGATCCAAGAAGAAAACTTAGGATAAACCGTCAGATAATAGAATGATTTTTATTTTGTCATTTGTCCACAAAGACACTTTTGATAGGAACTAAAGAATAAAGCAAACACCCTTAGGGTGTGCTTGGTTGAAGTGATTTTAAGAAGAGAGAAGTATGAGAGAGAGAGAGAAAGAGAAGATAAGTATGAAACTCACCCTGCTTGGTCAAGAAGAGAAGTATGGAAGAGAGATTTAATATGGTGGGACCCACGTGCTTTTTCTTTCTTCACAAAGTTGAGAAGAAAGTGCAGAGAGAAAGCCTGTTGTATTTCTTTTCCATTAATTACCCTTCATAATGTGTGTTTACTCTATTACTTTATTTTATTTTGAAGGCTATTGTTGTCTTTTTAAAAATAATAACACTTCTTTCTCTTTTATTTCTTTTATCTTTCTCTTATACCAAACTATCACTCAAATCTACTATATTTCTCATCTACTTCTCTCTTCTCTCACTCTTTCTCATCTCTTTCTCTCTTTTCAATTTCTTCTCACAACCAAACACACCCTTAGAGAAATATTCTATCACCTATGTTGTGATGGTATAAGTCAAAGTTATATAATATGGACGTGACATGGTGAGGTGGATAAAAAGGGAAGTCGGGCGTCACAAAGTCAAAATATGGATAAAGATGAACATATGGATGATCAACTAGAGGATATGTTCTGTGATATTGGAGAATCTTATTTTAAGAATTCTCATATTTATTATACTTCATGTAGTGATAAAGACACCCCTTTATATAAGGGATGCACAAGTTTTACAGGATTGTATGTGGTGCCATAGTTGTTTAATCTGAAGGAAAAAAATGGATGGTCGAATAAAATTTTCACTGAATTACTTGATTTGATAAAGTAAATGTTACCAGAAGATAACAATTTGTCGGATCATTGTAATGAGGCCAAGAAGATATTGTATTCAATGGGTTTGGAGTATATCAAAATACATGCATGCCATAATGATTGCATATTATACAAGAGAGTATGAAGACTTGTATCAATGTCCGAAATATGGTGTGTCACGTTACAAGTTGAAGGCCAACAATTGTGATAACAATGACTATGACAATGTTAGTAGGAAGCATCCTTATGCTCAAGTGTTATGGTACTTGCCAATAATTTCACGCTTTAAGAGACTTTTTGCTAATTCGAATGACGCAAAGAATATTAGATGGCATGCAAATGAAAGGAAACGTGATGAAAACATGCGCCATGTAGTTGATTCGTTGCAATGGAAGAAAATTGATTTTTTGTTTCTAGATTTTGGAATTGAGCCAAGAAACATTAGGCTTGGGCTTGCCACTGATGGAATGACCCCCTTTGGTAATCAGAGCACTAATCATTCTTTGTGGCAGTTCTTCTCCCTATGTACAACCTACCTCATGGGTTGTGCATGAAACAAAAGTATATTTTGTTAAGTATGATGAATTCTGGACCACGACAGCCTGATAACGACATATATGTTTATCTAAGTCCATTAATTGAAGATTTACGACTTTTGTTGGATGAAGGCGTCGAAGTTGATGATGCATATTCTGAAGAAAAAAAAGTTTAAGATGAGTGCAATGTTATTTGGCACAATCAATGACTTTATTGCTTATGGTAATTTGGTTGGATATAGTGTGAAAGGACATAAAGCGTGTCCTATATGTGAATCTAATACTTGTTATCACCAACTTGAGTTTGGAAACAATAGCGTTTACCTTAGGCATGGAAAATTTCTAAAACCCGGTCATCTCTATCGTATATTGTGGAAGGCTTTTAATGGAGGGCAAGAGTTTGATATGGCTCCTAAACTTTTAATCGATGATGAAGTTTATCAACAACAAGAACACATTAATTTTTTTTTTTGGAAAGAGAGAAAAATAAAAAATGTCAATTAAGAAAAATATATGGAAAAGGAGGTATGTGTTCTTTGATCTTCTATATTGATCAAGTCTTGATGTTAGACATTGTCTAAATGTGATGCACGTGGAGAAAAATGTGTGTGATAGTTTGATTGGAACACTTCTATACATTTCAGGCAAGACTAAATATAGTAAGACTTCCCGCCTCGATATGGAGGCAATGGGTATACGAAAACATTTTTCTCTAATAGAGAGGAAGAAGAACGTATCTGCCTCCAGCATGTCACACTTTATCTGAAAAGGAAAAAATTATGCGAGTGTTTACATGGTATCAAAGTTCCCCAAAGTTACTCATCAAACATCAAGAAACTTGTATCAAAGAAATATATCAAGTTAATTGGTTTAAAGTCTCATGATTGTCATGTATTGATGCAACAACTTCTACCAGTGGCTATCCGTGGGATCCTACCAAAAAATGTGAGAGTAACTATAACTAGATTGTGCTTATTCTTCGATGCTATATGTAATACAGTTTTTTATTTTAAAAAATTAAATGAATTAGAAGATGAGGCTGCCATAATCTCGTGTCAATTGAAGATGTATTTTCCTCCATCATTTTTTGATATTATAGTTCACTTACTTGTTCATCTAGTAAGAGAAATCAGATTTTTTGGTCCATTTTATTTAAGGTGGATGTATCTAATAGAACGATATATAAAGATCTTTACAGGATATACGAAGAATCATCACCTACCGAAAGCTTTGATTGTTGAAAGGTACATCGAAGAAGAAGTTGTTGAGTTATGTACAAACTATTTTTCGAAAGCAGGTTCTATAGGAATTCCAAAGTCTCATCATGCTTACATAGGGAGAAGAGGTATTCAAGGTCTAAATGCTAAGTCAATGGCTCAAGATGTAGTTATCCAAACACATTTCTATATATTGAATAATATTGATAGAATTGAACCATACATAGATACTGTCAAAATAATTTTGAAGAAAAATATCCCCCAATAAGTGACAAGTTGTTGTTGATACAGCATAACAAGAGATTCATAGATTGATTTAATAAAAGGGTATCTAATGATCGTAGTGCATCCGAGATAGTTAAATGGTTGTCGTACATGCCAAAATTTAATGTCATAACTTGGACTGTATATGACATTGTTCATTATAACTTTTATACAAAATCTAAAGATGATTGTAGTACAATGCAAAATAGTGCGGTTATGGTTGAAGCCGAATCGATGTATTTTTCTAGTTCGAAAGATAAGAATCATGTATTGGAAACTATCGCGTTCTATGATGCCCTTTAGGAGATTTGGGAAATTGACGAGGTTATTTTCAAAGTGCCTTTATTTAAATGAAAGTGGATTTCCAATAATAGTAATGGTGTACAAATTGATGACTTAGGATTCACCTGGGTTGACCCTGGCAAGACATCTTTTATGACCGAACCATTCATCATGGCTTCTAAAGCAAAACAAGTTTTCTATCTGACCGAATCTTCAAACATATGGAGGAAATGGTCATTTATTCTCCAAGGAAAACATATTCCTCTTAGTGATTAAAGAAACGATAAAAATGTACCTTGCACGTACTAATTTCACATTATATCATCACCGCCCCAATTGAATGTAAAAACTTGCTTCCTCAAGGAAACACTTTCACAAGGACAACAAAAATTTAAAACACAATTGCATATGTATATAGAAATATAAAGCAATTTAAACTAAAAACTTATTAATTTAAAACAAACACCAAAAGGTGTCAAAATATCCAAAAGGCATAGTAATGCCTAAGATTCAAAATACCTCATCCTTTAAAAGGATGGAACAAAACATAACAAAACTAAGTCAAAATAAAAATAAAAATAAAAAAAATAGCACTAATCATACTAATAGTAATACTAAGCATCAACCATGAGACTACTCATCATCATCCTGGAGATTTTCTTCCATATTCTCATTCTCATCCTCGCCAGCTTCCTCCTCCTCATGAACTGGCCTGGCCTCAGGCCAATTAGCATAATCAACCAAGTCTTGGCGAGAACTCCACGGATGAGCCACATTGGGCTCCATCATCTGCAACCTCAACTGTGACATAGAATCATGCAAAAACATGAATGCTCTCTGATGCGCCATATGAAATGCCAAGTTCTCCTCTCTATCAGGATTACTACGGCGGCGAGCAGGGCGAGCAGCAGCAACAGGAACAGCAGTCAACCTGGCTAAACAGAAACGCTCAATAAAAATATCGTCAATAAAACTTTCAATTGACACAAGACCCTCAGAAGGAATCTGCACTCTAGCCTTCTTGCACAGATTCATGATCAAACCAGGAAAGATCAACTTGCAGGGAGCACGATCACCATGCCGAGTTCCACTCAAAGCAACCCTCTTCAGCTCATTCGCAATAATGCGAGTAATATCAATCGGCTCATACTCAATCATACGAGCAACCAAAGCAGCAGACTCAGCAGGCAAAGAAGAAGTGTGACTCCTAGGCCTCAAATTATGAAGGACCGCCGACATGAGAATCTGAGCATTAGTAGTCAACACTTTTCTAGGGAACTTCAGGGGCTGCCCTGAAGGATTAAGATCATAAGTATGCCCACTCATGCACAAGACCTCCATAAGCTGCTCAAAATCAAACTGACCACGTGCCAGCTGCACATGATAACCACAAAGCTCACCATCCTCAAAAGGCAATGGAGTTCCAATAAATTCACGGATAGCCTGACGAGAAAAATCAATCTTCTTACCTCGCACCCAAGTCTTGAACTCATAAGGCACACCTTCCACAGGAAATTCCTCATTTGGCACAGCATTAGCATAAATTTCTCTAACAATCTCCAAGTGAAACTTAGGTGCAGACTCACAAAGTTTAAGCCAACCATACTCCTCAATGGTGCGATAACACCACCCATATGATCCCTCCGGATTAATTCTCACAATCCGCTCAGGCCACCATGTCCTAGCCTCCAATTTCTTGCATCTTGCCTCTTGGACAGGACCCTTAAAACGGTTCTGATCAAACGGAATAGCCCTAGGTGCTTGAGAAGAACTGCCACCTTCGGTTCCGGTCTTTCGCTTCTTAGAGCCTAAGAATTTTGGTCCCATCTGAAATGATCAAGGAAATGGCAACACAAAGCCTCAATGTTAACACAATAATAATAAAAAAAACAGCCAAAGTAAGTATCATGGCAAAGGATCACTCCCCCTGCATCAAACAAAAGCAGGCAGAAGAGGGAATTTTTCTGAAACTCCCAGACCGCGCTAAGCGGGCTCTGCGATTTGCAGAAAAAATTCCCTGCGAACCAGGGTTGCTTCCAAACATTTCCAGCACCCAAAATTGATTTTCAACTCATGCAAGGTACTAGAAATCAGATTCTACCACTAAGTTTTCAACTTACTAACCCTAACCACATCATATATTCCTAAAATTAATTTAAACTTTAATATATAAAACAAACATAATGAAATAGCAAAGGAAATGGAGAAATTACCTTGGTGATGATGAAGAACTAGCAAAGGAAATGGTGAAAGAAACACTTAGGATCAAAAGCAAAATGAAGAGCAAAAGCAAAAGGAAGTTTAAGAGAAGAAAAATGGTGGAAATGAGGCAAAATGCTTCAAAACCCTAACTTCTCCTCTCTAAACTCGTTC
The DNA here is from genome assembly GCF_029867415.1 of Vicia villosa. Lineage (NCBI taxonomy): Eukaryota > Viridiplantae > Streptophyta > Magnoliopsida > Fabales > Fabaceae > Vicia > Vicia villosa. The sequence goes on from NW_026706060.1 coordinate 42,780, forward strand.
TGGGCCGGGTCTTAAGGCAAAAGGGCCCAAACGTGAAAATATTTTTTTTCCTGAAAACCAACCCGCGCTAAGCGGGCTCTGAAGCGCGTTAAGCGCGAAAGCTACCGGAACTTGGGGTTCCAAATTTTCAAAAGCGGGCTATAGCGCGCTAAGCGCCCCTGATAGAACACAGAAAAATTTTTCTTCTACCAGCAAGTGTAACTTTACCGGTAGACTGATTTTGGCTCGACTAGAACGCAAAAAAAAAATATATAAATGGTAAAAAACACATAAAACAAGCTGAATATTTACAAATTGGGGTGCCTCCCAATAAGCGCTTTGTTTAACGTCGGTCAGCTCGACGGTCAAAGGAAATCAAGGATCACCAAACGATAAAACACAAGTTTCACGATTAAAATCGCTTCCTCGATAAACCTTCAACCTCTGCCCGTTAACTACCCATTCTTGCTTTGATTTTTGGTCCTCTATCACAATAGCCCCTTGGCTTCTCACATCTTTGACAAAAAACGGTCCGGACCATTTCGACTTCAACTTTCCCGGAAAAAGTCTTAACCGGGAATTGAAGAGCAACACTAATTGCCCTACCTTAAAGTCCTTAATTCTAATCTTACTATCATGATAGAATTTGGTCTTTTCCTTGTAAATTGAATTAGACTTATAGACATGCAATCTCATCTCTTCCAACTCATTTAGTTGGATTTTTCTTCTCTCCCCACACAACTTTTGGTCAAAATTTAAAAGTTTCAAGGCCCAATATGCCTTATGTTCTAATTCCACGGAAAGGTGACAACTTTTACCATACACCATTTGGAATGGTGTAAGACCGATCGGTGCTTTGAAAGCGGTCCGATATGCCCACAAGGTTTCATCAAGCTTCATCGACCAATCCTTCATAGAGCTAGACACAGTTTTTTCAAGAATTCTCTTAATCTCTCTATTGGTCCTCTCAACTTGCCCATTAGTTTGTGGATGATATGGAGTAGCTACCTTGTGCTTTACTCCATATTGCTCCAACACTTTCTCAAGCGGGGCATTACAGAAATGAGATCCGCCATCACTAATTAACACTCTTGGCGAGCCAAACCGCGAAAATATATTTTTCTTCAGAAATTTGATCACGGTCTTACCGTCCGCTTTGGGTGAAGCAATCGCTTCCACCCACTTAGACACATAATCCACAGCTACCAGGATGTATTCATTTGACATTGAGGAAGGGAATGGTCCAACAAAGTCAATGCCCCAACAATCAAATACTTCTACTTCTACAATACTTTGGAGGGGCATTTCCTCTCTTTTCCCTATTCCACCAGTTCTTTGACAACTGTCGCATGAGGCAACATGGTGGTAAGCATCTTTAAACAAAGTAGGCCACCAAAATCCCGATTGAAGGACTTTTGTGGCCGTACGCAAACCATTGAAATGACCACCATAAGGCGAATTGTGACAATGCCACAAAATGCTTTTTGTTTCCTCATCCGCGACACATCTTCTCAAAAGATTATCACTACACAACTTAAACAAGTGAGGCTCATCCCAAACATAAAAATTGGCATCGTTCAAAAACTTTTTTCTTTGATTCCAAGTTAGATCCTCTGGTATCCAGCCAGATGCTTTGTGATTAGCCATATTTGCGAACTAGGGTCTAACTTCTTGTACCATGTACAGTTTTTCATCAGGGAATTCTTCCCTCACTTCTTTTTCATTGTTTGTCACCTCGGTATTCACTAACCGAGATAAATGATCCGCAATCAAATTTTCTATACCTTTCTTATCTCTTACTTCAAGATCAAATTCTTGAAGCAAAAGAATCCACCGAATAAGCCTCTGTTTTGAATCAGGCTTGGTGAGAAGATATTTGATTGCGGCATGATCAGTGTAACACACCACTCTAGAACCAATAAGGTAAGAACGAAACTTCTCCAATGCAAATACAATTGCGAGCAATTCTTTTTCGGTAGTGGCATAGTTTACCTGTGCCTCATTTAAAACTTGGCTCGCATAATGTATAGCATGGAAATGTTTGTTCTTCCTTTGGCCTAAGACCGCACCAACCGCATAGTCACTAGCATCGCACATGAGTTCAAACTCAAGCGACCAATTAGGAGCGACAATTATGGGTGTGGTGGTCAAATTTTCTTTGAGTTCTAGGAAAGCTTTTAGACATGATTCATCAAAATTAAATTCCATACCTTTGTTGAGCAAATTACTCAAAGGCTTTGCGACCTTGGAGAAATCCTTGATGAATCTTCTATAAAACCCAGCATGTCCCAAGAAGCTCCTTATGCCTTTCACATTCACCGGAGGGGGAAGCTTTTCAATAACTTCGATTTTTGCCGGATCGACCTCAAGCCCCTTTGAAGATACCTTGTGGCCAAGGACTATCCCATCAGTTACCATGAAAGTGCACTTCTCCCAATTGAGAACCAAATTTGTTTCAATACATCTTTCCATCACCACATCAAGGTTTTTCAAGCACAAGTCAAATGACGACCCGTACACAGAAAAATCATCCATGAACACCTCGATGCTTTTCTCGATCAAATCAGAGAAGATAGCTTGCATGCACCTTTGAAATGTTGCAGGAGCATTACATAGTCCAAATGGCATTCTTCGGTATGCAAAAACGCCAAAAGGACATGTAAAGGCAATTTTCTCGTGGTCCGCCGGATTCACTGATATTTGATTGTATCTTGAATAACCATCCAAAAAACAATAGAAGTTTCTTCCGGCTAACCTCTCTAACATTTGATCCATAAAAGGTAATGGAAAATGATCTTTTCTTGTTGCTTGGTTCAACCTCCGATAATCAATACACATACGCCACCCGGTCACCTTTCTCGAAGGAATCAACTCATTCTTCTCATTTCTCACAACCGTCAATCCACCCTTCTTAGGAACCACATGCACCGGGCTCACCCACTCGCTATCGGATATGGGATAAATCATCCCCGCCTCTAATAACTTCACAACCTCTTTTCTAACAACTTCTTTCATGGTTGGATTCAATCGCCTTTGAGGTTGTGCCTCGGGCCGAAAATCACCTTCTAACATAATCTTATGCATACAATAGGCCGGACTAATACCCTTCAAGTCGGATAAAACCCATCCTATTGCTTCTTGATTCTTAATCAAAACTTCCTTCAATCGATGCTCTTCCTTGCTAGACAAACCACTACTAATGATAACCGGCTTAGTAGAATTGTCACCTAGAAACACGTATTTCAAGTGAGAAGGTAACACATTCAACTCCACCTTTTGCTCTTCAACTTTAGGTTCATCTTTCAACTCTTCCATTTGAGTTTCAAATGGATTCATCTCATCACAAGCCTCTAAATTTCTCAAGCAATCTTCAATTTCTTTATCTTGATCTTTGGTGAGAACTTCAAGAGCTTCCATTAAAGTCTTCTTAAGAGGATTCGACAAGTGCATTTGATTCTCCACTTTCATAATAGCCCTTTCGGTAGCATCGATTCTAAAACAATCATCATCATCACTCGGATGCTTGATGGCTTCAAAGAGATCAAGACATAATTCTTCATCTTGGTACCTTAATTTCATTAAGCCATCATCAATATCTATCATCATTCGGGCTGTCTTCATAAAAGGCCTTCCTAAGATCAAAGGTATATCAGGATCTTCTTCCATGTCTATGACGACAAAATCAACAGGAAACCAAAATTTGTCCACCTTGACAAGCAAGTCTTCCGCAACTCCATGAGGATGAGCTGTGGACTTATCTGCTAATGATAGTGTCATTCTAGTCGGCTTCAAGTCATTAATTCCTAACCTTCTCACCATAGACAATGGGATCAAATTAATGCTAGAACCGGTATCCACCAATCTTTTGCCTATTTGAACATTTCCAATAGACACCGGCAAGGTTACCCGTCCAGGATCATTTGATTTAATCGGTGTAGTGCGTTGAATTAACGCATTACAACAAGAGCTCACCGTTACTACCTCCGGATCCAAGAATCTTCTCTTCTTAGTGATGATGTCTTTGATAAATTTAGAGTACATCGGCATTTGCTCTAATGCTTCGGAAAAAGGAACATTGATTTGCAACTTGCTAAAGATGTCCAAGAACCGAGCATAGTACTTCGCATCCTCTTTCTTTAACGGACCGGGAGGGTAAGGTAATTTCTTCACATGAATTGAGTTTTCTTTCATCTTCCCTTTTTCACTCACACTCAATTTTTTTCTCTCTTTTTCTACAATTTTCTCAAGAGTTTCTTTTTCCACTAATTCTTTCTCTTTCTCATTTTCAACTAAATCACCCTCAACATTTTTTTCTACTTCAATCTCCCTATCTTTTTCACTTTCAACAATTTCTTCCTCAACTATCTCTCCTACACCCATATCAATATTTCTACCACTACGAGTTAGAATTGACTTACAATGCTCATGAGGATTTTCTTGTGTAGTAGCCGGAAAAGGACCTTTGTTTTGATCGGCAATTTGCTTTGACAATTGCCCGACTTGAGTTTCAAGGTTCTTTATTGCGGCATCCGTACTCTTTTGGCTTGCAATTTGCAATTGCATGAATTGGCTAAGAGTGTCCTCGATTGAAAGCTTTGTTTGTTGAGGTTGTTGATTGTAACCACCTTGATAAGGATTTTGACGATTCGATGGACCCGCATCCGGCCTCCATCCTTGTTGATAACCTTGATTACCTCTTTGTTGGTAACATTGGTTATTGTTGTAAGGTTGTTGTTGTTGTCTCCCACCATAACCTTGATTAGGATTAGACACATAATTCACCTCTTCACCCGGTAGAGGACAAAAACCAGTTTGATGGTCACCCCTACACAATTCACAACACATCACCTGTTGATTTTTAGAAGGGATCCCATGTATCTCTTTGATTTGCTGAGGGAGTTTTGACATTTGTTGAGTGAGCAATTCTACTTGTTGTGTCAATAACTTGTTTTGAGCAAGTATTGCATCACTAGTATTCAATTCAAGAACTCCAGGTTTTCTTTGCGATGCACTACGGTTGTGTTGCCCTTGATGATCATTCAAAGCCATCCTATCAATGATAGCAATTGCTTCAGCAGCTGTTTTTGACATCAACGAACCACCCGCGGTCGCATCTAAAAGAGTTTTTGGTTGAGGTTGGAGTCCATTTCTAAAGATATGGATTTGAGACAATTCATCAAACCCATGCCCTTTACATTTTCTAACCATAGACTTGAACCTCTCCCAAGCTTCATTGAGAGATTCACTCGGACCTTGGGAGATCACCGTAATAGAAGTTTTCGCTTCCATGAACCTATTGTGAGGAAAGAACCGATCCAAAAACTTCTCTTCTAACTCGTTCCAATTTGTCATGCCATTGTTTGGTTGATCAAGGTACCATTCCTTAGCTTTTCCTATCAAGGAATGAGGAAACAGTCTCCTGAAAACCTGTTCTTCTTCGGCCTCTGGAGCACCAATGGTTCCGGCGATCTCATAGAACTTTGTTAGATGAGTAAAAGGATCCTCGTGATCTGCTCCTGTGAAAGGATTCTGATAAAGTAATTGAAGTAACCCCGTTTTCATCTCGGAGTTTCTTCCATTGGCTTGATCACGAGCAAATTGTGCATTGAGTCGAGGGCTATTAACACAAGGCCCTCGAGCTGGAACATTAGGGATCTCTCCTGCCATTTCTCCCTCAACTAAGTTTTCAACCGAAGTTGAAGAAGAAGATGCTTCTTGTTGTTGTCTTCTTTCCCTAGCTAGTTGTCTCCTCCTACGAGTTTTGCTATTCTCTCTACGCGCAGTCCTTTCAATCTCAGGATCAAAAAGGAGTTGATCTGCAGGTACACGTCCTCGCATAAACTGTAATCTGAAAAACTAACCAAGCAAATTAACAAACACAAGGAAAATAAATTTAGAAACAAGAGATTAGTTATAAGACTCAATACAAAACAAACTATTGCAATGCTTGCAATATCTAAACAATAATCCCCGGCAACGGCGCCATTTTGTTGAAAGAGTATTGTGGTGTACTTTTCGTTTATATCGTTTCCACAGGGATTATTGCGATATCACCGCCGTTCTATAGCCTATTTTGTCTTGAGTTAATGTTACTTTAGTTTTGGGTTTGCAAAAGATCATTCAATCACTTTAGTAGCAAAGAGTAAATTAATGAAAGTTCTAAGTTAAAAAAAATGTATCAAGATTCGATTTCATCGACCTAAATTTGTATGTCTCCTTATAAATATACGTATATGAACTCGGTAACGATCAATATAATTACGTATCGACGCCTATATCGTCCGTGTCCGTAATGATATAGTTAGATTTACCGTATTGTTTAACCGACGATTTCTCCACCGTTTAAACAATACAAATAACGTTTTAAAAACCGATACTAAGTAAACATCAAACGCTAAATCCATGTCTGCAATTTATAGTTTGATAGATGATAAAGTTAGGTCAAGATACAAATATTGATGTCTCAAACACTTATACCAAAGAAAAGCTTTAATAAACAAACTAAACCATCTATATTGATCATCACTTGTTCATACATAATATATTCACAAGATAAACATACAAAAGGCAAGGAAGATTACATCTTATCTTGATACCAAAGAGATTTAGCTATCCATGAGAATGGTAGCTTGCTCAAGAAGGAAAGGATGAAGATCAACAAGCATCTACGGCGATTAATCGACGATCAAAGCTTCGAATCTCCAATTTTTGTCTTGCTACAGTAAAATATGCTCCTTTAGGTCTTAGGAATGTGTTATATCCTATTCAAAACACTTATGGCCCTTAAACAACAAAGCTGAGTTACGCAGACCGCGCTTAGCGCGGTGCAGCCGGCTAAGCGCGCTACTCAAAATTAGTTAAACCGCCCAACCGCGCTAAGCGGGCTCCAGACCGGGCTTAGCGCGGAAGTTTCTGCCAGAACTTCTCTAATTTCCTCAAAACCGCGCTTAGCGCGCCTATACTGTGCTTAGCGCGGTACCTTTTTCCAGCAAACCTTGGCTTTTGGTCTTGGAGTATCTTCCATTCAATTTCCATGGTCCAAGCTTCCATTATCTAGCAAAAAAAACTATAAAATCCTACACAAATTGCAAAGATAAGCACTATTTGACAATAATATAAATATAAGATTATAAATACATAAAATGATAATAAAATACTACGATTAATCACAAAAAGACTTTAAAGTTGCCTAAATTTACCCAAGATATTAACACAATTTGGTAACTAACATTAGCCCGGTATATAACAAAATTTTGGTACGCGAGCTCAACCCAGTGTTAAAAGCTCTCTAAGGTTCAAGATCAGCCAATTCAAAATCTTAGTTTAAAGCTTGAATACTAGCTGCTCCAAGTTTCTTGTGGAAAGGAGATTAATCGCTTTGATCCATTGTTTGGAAGGAAGACACACTGCTTCTCTCCATGTTTTTTGTTTGGTTGGAAGTTAGCTACAAATATCATTTTTCCTGCATAAGGGGGTTTGAGAGTTCAACCTACTTAAAGCTCTTAATTTTAATTGGATACTCTCAAGATAAAATCTTGAGGACTTGACTAAGTCGTTTATTGGTTGAACTTGTATAACTCGTGGTAATAACAACAGTAGCATGTAATAATTACAACTTTGTTCTCACAAGCAATTTTCACTCACAAGGAACTAAGGAAAGTTTTATGAAAGAAAATATTTAAAGAGAGAGAGAAGAGAGAGAAAATTTGTAAAGAATTAGAAAAACTTCAAATTTGATAAATTTCAGAATTCATTCCTGTTCCAAGATTAGTTTCAATAAAAGGTGCGTCTTGAAAATTTATAATATATCTTTTTCATTGCTCACAAATTTATAATATCCGGTTCTACTGCATGTTTTGTTTGAGTTTATTATATAATATGTAGATGGTTTGTTTGTTCATACACCCCACTTAAAATACATTCATTTAAATTGACATAGATACTATAATTTGAAAATTAAATTGAATTTGAAAGCCAACTTAAACAAACCATTGTTTTTGGATTGCATGCATTTCATCGTTCATTTGATGTTCTTTTACATATAGATTATGGTATAATGACCTAGTTGCTCAAATGCGTCGTTGTCTTAGATTATAGTTAAGTTTCATTAACTATAAGAAATTTAACTATAATCGAAGACAACAATGTATCTAAGGAGTTAGACCAATAAACCACAATATATATGTAAAAGGGCATGAAATGCACGATGAGACGCATGCAATTAGAAAAAAATGGTTTGTTTAAGTTGGTTTTCAAGAATTACTTAATTTTCATATTATAGACTTCTTCATCAATTTGAAAGCTTGTATTTTTTTATTGAGGTGTATGGAAAACATGCAATCTACATATTATATAATAAACTCTAGACACTTTTCACAATTGTTATATATTGTAACTGTGATCAAAGGTCATCTATGATTTACATAATTTGTGTTGATGGGTTTCGAACCCAGTACCTATGTATAAGTATCACAATGGTTTATAAGTATAACCATTGTGAAAGGGATTTTCCATAGTAGTGTGTACAAAAATGTTCCACAAGGTGTTAAAAGTCCTAAAACAAAGTATATAAGTTACTCAAGTCCCTTTATTGTCTCAAACAAGCAATTATAAAAGTTGTAATAAAAGTTGGCCAGAGTCTTGTTTGACCAAGGGTATAAACAATCCTCGTTTGATCATTTTCTTTTTACTCTTTATAAGGATTCTTCTTTCACAATTCATCTAGTATATGTAGATGATGTGATTTTAGCAAGAAGTCCCCTCTATGAGTTTGATAAGATTAAGACAATTTTAGATAACTAGTTCAAAATTAAAGACCTTTGCCCAGCCATTTGAAATATTTCCATGGAATTGAGGTAGCTCATTCCAAAATTGGTATGATAATCATATGTCAAACAATATATTACCTTAATCTACTACATGATGCAGGATTGTTTGGAGCTAAACTTTCCAAGACAACCCCTTCATCCCTAGATAAAGTTATATTAAGACTCATTGTCTTCCTTTAAAGACGTTGCAAGTTATAGAAGACTTGTGGGAAACTCCTCAATCTAACCAGACTTGGCATTGCTTTTGTTACACAAAAGCTTAGTTAATTCCTTACTTCACCTACCATTACTCATTATGAGACTGCATGCAAAGTCATAAAGTACCTCAAAGGCTCATCTGGTTGAGGCTTATTGTTCAGGAGAGATGCACAATTTCAATTGCTTGGTTTCATTAATGCAGATTGGCCAGACTACATTGACAGTAGGAGATCTTCTAGTGGCTATTGCTTTTTCCTTAGTTCTTCTTTGATTTCATCTAGAGACAAGAAACAACTTACAGTATCTAGAAGATCCTCTACAGCAGAGTATAGAGCACTTTCTTTTGCATCTTGTGAGCTTCAATGACTTATCTCATTGCTTGGAGAACTTGAAGTCAATTGCAGTAAACCTCCAGTTTTATATTGTGAATAGGCAACAATATATATATATATATATATATATATATATATATATATATATATATATATATATATATATATATATATTTGACTATTCACGCTTTAACCAAACATCTTGAAATTTACTGCCACTTTTCTCAAGAAAGAATTCAAAAAGGAATGTTCAAGCTGCTCCCTTTTAATACCTAGACTCAAATTGTTGATTTGTGGAAAATGGATTAGCATTATGTCATTCCTACACGTGATCGCCCATCCAGAATTTAAAGAAGTACCACACCTAGGCTGAACACCGAATTTCCAAGCAAAGTCGTTAGAGAATACAAGCTTAATACGTTAGACATCTACCATGTTTAGTTTGAGGGGGATATTGAACTTGTATCTTGCAGTCCAAGTTCCTTGCCAAAATAATTGTCAAACATGTAACTTACTATACAAATTACTGCCTTTGGCTTTGTAATCTTTAATTGACCTGCTATCGCTGGTTGATACATGTTGTTAGCTTTAGTTGTTACAGTTAGTTAGAATACTTTTATGCTAAATAACATCCTGTAATTAACTAGAAATCAATTCAATTTCCAGTTTCAATCAATTGAGTTTGTTAGCCTTTTTATTCTATTCTTTTTCCTCTAATAGTTCTTTCCCTAGATGAAGAACCTCATGAAACGTCAAGTATTTTGTTGAAATTTGTCTCCTCGATGGCTCGATCTGAATTAGAGGTTGATTTCTTTCTACGTATTTTATGGATAATATTTTAGAGTTTGATTTTCTAGTTGGCATGTAATACCCAACTTAAGACAATTTAATTGCAAGACAAAATCAGAGTAGATGGGCTAGCCTATTCTGCCACCCTTATTTGCAAATTATAACTACAAGGATCGATAATATTCTCTTAAATATTTTTGAACTTTATTGCATATTCTTAAAAGTGAATTCAAATCAATGAATCATCACATTTAAGCACTATTGAATATAATTACAACACAATACATGCCTCATAAATAAAAGAGGTATACTTTTATTTGAGATAACCATAGAGCTAGGAAGGTCAACTAGCTTCTACAAACCATTAATATACATGCAACCAAACTCAAAAGCCACCGCCTCCACCGCCACATCCTCCGCCACCGCCTCCACCATGATCACCTACATGTCCTCCATGATGACCACCACCAGTTCCATGTCCTCCATGATGACCACCATGATGAGCACTATGATGACCATGATGATTTCCAGCTGAAGTAGTATCAACAGGAGTCATAAAAATCATGTTACCATCTCTACCACCACTATAACCACCACCTCTGAATTTTTTTCTCTTTTCATGTCCGGAGCACAAATTTCCCATATCTATTTTGTTCACTTTTACGTCTTTGTTCTTCTACGGCTTTATTTTGTTCATATTGAAGTATAATTTATAGGCAAAGTTTGGTTAAAAAAATATAGCATAGTCAGCATCCTTGTTTTCGACGGAAAGTTGTACGAAGTTTCAGCGCAATTTAATATACATCATAGTCAAAGCATTATGTGCCATATGACGCTGTAATAATCAATTATAGAGGAGATGTTATCAAAAAGAATTCTCTAAAACAATCATTATGATTCCATTTACTTTGTTGAAATTATTATGGTCGGTTCGAAATTATCTTTTGATAAGATCATAACAATCCCCTTTGTCAAATATGAAATATATCATAGTCAGCATCCACGGAAAGTTGTATGAAGTTTCAGCGCAATTTAATATAGGCTTAATTGTAATTTTGGTCCTTCTATTATCCATTTTTTTGTGTTTTGATTCTTCTATTTTAAAATTTAAAATTTTAGTCCCTATATTTTAGTTGTTTGAGGATTTTGGTCCCTGCAAATTGGAAGTCAATTTTAAATGAAATGATACTCTTATTGATAATGTGTCGGTACCAGTTCAACAATAATTTGTTAAAAAAAACTATTTTTATTTAAAATTTATGTTGAACATGTCATTAATCTGAGTTTCATTTCATTAAAAATTGCCTTCGGATTTATATGAGACCAAAATCCTTAAAAACAACTAAAACAAAGAGACTAAAATCTTAGATTTAAAATAGAGGGACCAAAATAAAAAAAATAAATAATAGGAGGACAAAATTGTAATTAAACCTTTAATATACATCATAGCCAAAGAATTTTGTGCCATATGACGCTGTAATAATCAATGTTAGAGGAGATGTTATCAAAAAGAATTCTCTAAAACAATCATTATGATTCCATTTACTTTGTTGAAATTATTATGGTCGGTTCTAAATTATCTTTTGATAAGTTATGAGAAATTTGTTACGATAAGATCATACCAATGAAATTAGTAAATCACATGCAATTCCCTTTGTCAAAAATATAAGATTGTTTATCTCATAATTTTTACTAATTTCAATTTTAGTTAATACTATTTTTTACATCATTTGCTTCATCATTCGCTTATTTTTAAAATTTTACGATTTTAGTAATTTGAATAAACATTGAAATAGAAGTGATTTACAAAATAAATTTAAAAATAAATGTGATGATATTGAAAAGACGAGAGTAACACTTAATAAATTAATATAAATCATTTAAAATAAAATACATTGTATTTAAGAATATTATAATTAAAAAATAATAAAAATTACAACTGAGTAAAAAATATTTTATAAAAAGTAAGTTCCATATAACTTAATTTGATAAGTTATCCATTTATTATTCATTTCAACTTCAAGAGGTGATCCGATAAAAAAAAACTCGAGAGAGTTGCACATGTCCAAGGTATTTGTGGTTGAAATACGTTAGAGAAATGGCTTTTAAAGATACGTATCTTTTATCATGCAGAAGGTTCTAGGATATGTAAAGTAAGCATATATATGTCATAAAAAAACACATGATCCAAGCAGAAAACTTAGGATAAACCGTTAGATAATAGAATGATTTTTATTTTGTCATTTGTCCACAAAGACACTTTTGATAGGAACTAAAGAATAAAGCAAACACCCTTAGAGAAATATTCTATCACCTATATTGTGATGGTATAAGTCAAAGTTATATAATATGGACGTGACATGGTGAGGTGGATAAAGAGGGAAGTCGGGCGCCGCAAAGTCAAAATATGGATAAAGATGAACATATGGATGATCAACTAGAGGATATGTTTTGTGATATTGGAGAATCTTATTTTAAGAATTCTCATATTTATTATACTTCATGTAGTGATAAAGACACCCCTTTATATAAGGGATGTACAAATTTTACAGGATTGTATGCGGTGCCAAAGTTGTTTAATCTGAAGGAAAAAAATGGATGGTCGAATAAAATTTTCACTGAATTACTTGATTTGATAAAGTAAATGTTACCAGAAGATAACAATTTGTCGGATCATTGTTATGAGGCCAAGAAGATATTGTATTCAATGGGTTTGGAGTATATCAAAATACATGCATGCCATAATGATTGCATATTATACAAGAAAGAGTATGAAGACTTGTATCAATGTCCGAAATATGGTGTGTCACGTTACAAGTTGAAGGCCAACAATTGTGATAACAATGACTATGACAATGTTAGTAGGAAGCATTCTCATGCTCAAGTGTTATGGTACTTGCCAATAATTTCACGCTTTAAGAGACTTTTTGCTAATTCGAATGACGCAAAGAATATTAGATGGCATGCAAATGAAAGGAAACGTGATGAAAACATGCGCCATGTAGTTGATTCGTTGCAATGGAAGAAAATTGATTTTTTGTTTCCAGATTTTGGAATTGAGCCAAGAAACATTAGGCTCGGGCTTGCCACTGATGGAATGACCCCCTTTGGTAATCAGAGTACTAATCATTCTTTGTGGCAGTTCTTCTCCCTATGTACAACCTACCTCATGGGTTGTGTATGAAACAAAAGTATATTTTGTTAAGTATGATGAATTCTGGACCACGACAACCTGATAACGACATATATGTTTATCTAAGTCCATTAATTGAAGATTTACGACTTTTGTTGGATGAAGGCGTCGAAGTTGATGATGCATATTCTGAAGAAAAAAAGTTTAAGATGAGTGCAATGTTATTTGGCACAATCAATGACTTTATTGCTTATGGTAATTTGGTTGGATATAGTGTGAAAGGACATAAAGTGTGTCCTATATGTGAATTTAATACTTGTTATCACCAACTTGAGTTTGGAAACAATAGCGTTTACCTTAGGCATTGAAAATTTCTAAAACCCGGTCATCTCTATCGTATATTGTGGAAGGCTTTTAATGGAGGGCAAGAGTTTGATATGGCTCCTAAACTTTTAATCGATGGTGAAGTTTATCAACAACAAGAACACATTAAATTTTTTTTTGGAAAGAGAGAAAAATAAAAAATGTCAATTAAGAAAAATATATGGAAAAAGGAGGTATGTGTTTTTTAATCTTCTATATTGATCAAGTCTTGATGTTAGACATTGTCTAGATGTGATGCACGTGGAGAAAAATGTGTGTGATAGTTTGATTGGAACACTTCTATACATTTCAGGCAAGACTAAATATAGTAAGACTTCCCGCCTCGATATGGAGGCGATGGGTATACGAAAACAATTTTCTCTAATAGAGAGGAAGAAGAACGTATCTGCCTCCAGCATGTCACACTTTATCTGAAAAGGAAAAAATTATGCGAGTGTTTACATGGTATCAAAGTTCCCCAAGGTTACTCATCAAACATCAAGAAACTTGTATCAATGAAATATATCAAGTTAATTGGTTTAAAATCTCATGATTGTCATGTATTGATGCAACAACTTCTACCGGTGGCTATCCGTGGGATCCTACCAAAAAATGTGAGAGTAACTATAACTGTATTGTGCTTATTTTTTGATGCAATATGTAATACAGTTTTTTATTTTAAAAAATTAGATGAATTAGAAGATGAGGCTGCCATAATCTTGTGTCAATTGAAGATGTATTTTCCTCCATCATTTTTTGATATTATAGTTCACTTACTTGATCATCTAGTAAGAGAAATCAGATTTTTTGGTCCATTTTATTTAAGGTGGATGTATCTAATAGAACGATATATAAAGATCTTTACAGGATATACGAAGAATCATCACCTACCGAAAGCTTTGATTGTTGAAAGGTACATCGAAGAAGAAGTTGGTGAGTTTTGTACAAACTATCTTTCGAAAGCAGGTTCTATAGGAATTCCAAAGTCTCATCATGCTGACATAGGGAGAAGAGGTATTCAAGGTCTAAATGCTAAGTCAATGGCTCAAGATGTAGTTATCCAAACACATTTCTATATTTTGAATAATATTGATGGAATTGAACCATACATAGATACTGTCAAAATAATTTTGAAGAAAAATATCCCCCAATAAGTGACAAGTTGTTGTTGATACAACATAACAAGATATTCATAGATTGATTTAATAAAAGGGTATCTAATGATCGTAGTGCATCCGAGATAGTTAAATGGTTGTCGTACATGCCAAAATTTAATGTCATAACTTGGACTGTATATGACATTGTTCATTATAACTTTTATACAAAATCTAAAGATGATTGTAGTACAATGCAAAATAGTTCGGTTATGGTTGAAGCCGAATCGATGTATTTTTCTAGTTCGAAAGATAAGAATCCTGTATTGGCAACTATCGCGTTCTATGATGCCCTTTAGGAGATTTGAGAGATTGACGAGGTTATTTTCAAAGTGCCTTTATTTAAATGAAAGTGGATTTCCAATAATAGTAATGGTGTACAAATTGATGACTTAGGATTCACCCGGGTTGACCCTGGCAAGACATCTTTTATGACCGAACCATTCATCATGGCTTCTAAAGCAAAACAAGTTTTCTATGTGACCGAATCTTCAAACATATGGAGGAAATGGTCATTTGTTCTCCAAGGAAAACATATTCCTCTTAGTGATGAAATTCTTGATATTTCGTCCACTTCTTCTTACACAACACAAGTTCCTACCTCAAATGATGAAGTTGATGGAGATGGTGTGCAAGTTATTCGATCTGCATGAAGAAGGCATATGGAAAAATTAACAAGTATTTTATTCTTTATTCATAATATATTAATTGTATGTTATAATTTCTAAAATATTTTTACTAACAAGTAAGATTATTTGAAATCATAGGTCTTTAAAGTTAAGACACCAAGAGACAAGAAATAAAGAGACAAGAAACCAAAACACCAAGATACAATTATGTGATGTTATGTAATGTGTAAATTGTAGGTTGTTTTATGACATTTTAGTTTTGAAGTAAATATTACTGTGGTGTCGTTTTTTTTACCTCCCCGTTTCACTTGGGAGGACGGCACGCTAGACCCTTCACGCGAAATTTGGAAGGAGAATGCGCCCGGGACGGGATGAATTTTGTTTCAGTTCTTCCTACGATATCACACGAACTTTCTTATTGTCCTACGAGTAGGAAAGGGGAAAAAAGATCTCAACTAAACCCTAGGTGTTTGCTAAGTGTGGGGATTTCACCTAGACTAGAAATTCTGGAGTTCGGGGGGTCGGTTATACATAGGGAAGAGTTTAAGCACCCTACATATCCGTAGTACTCTACGGGAACCTTCTCTGTGTCATTGTGATTGTGTTTATTGCTAATGATTGGGAAAGTTTCTCCTTTGTGTTAGGAGAGAGAATTGATTTGATTTAAAAAGACTGACAGACAGACAAACAAACTGACTATTTTTGGTATTTTATTAGCTCGCTGAGATTCCTTGTGAACCTCATGCCTACATATCCCTAATGGAAGTCAGAGCTTAATGTAGTTCGGGGAACTAATTAGGGAAATTAATTATTTTTGGTGCCTTGCTTGAAGCTCAAGGTTGAAGCTTTAAATTAAATCTCTGTTTACAGTAAAGAGACATGAAGTCATCTTTATAGAGAGGTATTTCTACTATTCCACCACAAACATTTTAAAGTGACAGAAAAGCTGAATTCATTTCATTAAGATAGGGACCTTACTTGTATGTTTGCAAGTATGTCAGTCGCGTTCTCTTAAATGAAAGAAAGATTCTCATCCAAATTAGGGAAAGTGTACAAGTCTGGGTTTGTTTGCCTCAGAGCATGCCTTTCAGAGTCCTAAATGGGAGAATGTTTGAAATTGAAATTGAAATTGAAATTGAAATGTTTGTTTGAATGTGGTGAGATAGGAGAAAGATCTCTTTATAGAGATAAGCTATGTCTATCTACTGTTTGAAAGATTTGATTTTTTAGTTGGCTTGTATGAGGCCCAAGCTTGAGGCTTTTTTTGTTCTGTACAAAGCCTAGAATTGAGGCTGACTCTAGTTGGAGAGTGTTTATTTGATGGATTTTATTTGGTGTTCTGTACAAAGCCCAGAATTGTGGCTGACTCTTTTTGGGGAGACTCTGTTTTGTGTGCCTTGTACAAAGCCCAAGGTTGTGGCTGACTGCTGAGGAAACTGAGTTTGTAAGACTATGAATGACTCTATTTTATGTGCCTTGTACAAAGCCCAAGGTTGTGGCTGAATCTTAGCTGAGGAAGTTATTTAATTTGTGCCTTGTATGAAGCCCAAGGTTGTGGCTACTCTAGTTAGGGGAAAGATTATTTTCTGCCTTGTACAAAGCCCAAGGTTGTGGCGGACTCTTAAAGAAACTGATTGTGGAAGACTCTATGGGGAAAAGATCCTTGAGATTAGGAATCTTTGACACAGGGAAATATGGTTTATCTGCCTTGTACAAAGCCCAAGGTTGTGGCTACTAAAAAGGAAAGACTCACTGGGGGGAGTTTTATTTTTGCTAGAGGTTTTAACAAACTAATTATTTTATGATTTTTGGAAGCTAACCCTTTCCAGGGATTTTGACTCAGCTGGAGAAATAGTCTGTTAAAAGACTGAACTTTTATCATGTTTTTTTTTGGAGGCTAACCCTTTCCAGGGGTTTTGACTCTTTTGGGGAATTTATCCCTTAAAGGAATAAATCTTTGGATTTGAATGAGTGATTTTGGAGGCTGACCCTTTCCAGGGGATTTTGTTAAAATGAAGGAATGAATGGAGGCTAACCCTTTCCAGGGGTTTTTGTTAAAAATGGCAGAAAGATTATCTAGTGGAGACTTCTTGTTTTAAAGCCCAAGATTAAGGCTGACTCTGACTGAGGATAATCAAACATGGATCCTAGACTCTGCTAAGGAAGATTTATGAAGATAAGGGTGACAGAGACTGTCCATGTCTCTCATTCCAAAAAGTGTACTCAATATGAGATTGAGACAATCTTAGCTTGTTTAAAGTCTGGTTTAAAGAATGGAAGAAACTCACCAGGATAGGCTAAAAGGTAACTAAAGACCTGTTCCTATGTTTATAAGAAACCTGATGGGTCCTTGTATACAAGCTCAAGAGGAAGCTGGAAATGCTTTTGAGAAGCCTGTGGGTCCTTGTACAAAGCCCAAGAGGAGGCTAATCTAGGGTCATCGAGGGTCCTTGTTATAGCACAAGAGAAAGCTATGTGGTTTTGAACTTATTTTGGCTCTAAGCAAATGGGTAAGAGGTTTCACCGGGAATAATTCCTCTTTGGGTGGATGTGTCCTAGTTTTTGTTCTAAGGCTTTTACCAAGATGTTTCACCGGGAATAATTCATCTTGGGGGTTTGAACTACAGATCTCTAATTAGGAAAGAGCCTTCACCGGGAAGACATTCTCAATCCTAGGTCATATTCCTATAATAAATATATATATATATATATATATATATATATATATATATATATATATATATATATATATATATATAGTTTAACTGTCCTATGGTTTACACTCAAACGTAGTTCTAAACAAATATATAAACAGTTCTATATTTGACAGTAATTTAAATAAAGACTGTAAATTGAAAGCTTGTAAAGCCTAACCTGGATGGAGTGGAGGCCTTTGAAGAAGTATGTACAAAGCCTCAACAGCAATTTTTGTTGATGACAGTTGATTATTTATGATAAACAGTTAAGGGTTTTTGAAAACAGAAGAAGTGAAGATGGACAAAGGTCACATAGGTATCTGAAGAGTTTCACCGGGAATAATGCCCTTCAAATACCAGAAGAATGTTTTGAAAACAGAAAGAAGATTTTGTAAATACAGTTTTGAAAACAAACTAAGAAAAGAAAAAAGGTGTTGGGACTTACACTCTATTAGAGGCCCACTTGAAAATGATTTACTGTTTATGAAAACAGTTGGAAAATGATTGAAATGATATAAGGTTTTGTTTGAAAACCTTAATCATCCGTTTAATCGGAGATTGAAAACAGTTTTGAAAATTGACAAAAGTCAACTTAAATAAGGTAAAGATAAAATCTATACCTAATTAAGACCTATATGACTAGGGTTTTATCATAAAATTATTCACAAAGTAGTTAGGTCAAAACAAAATAAAAATGTATATTTAAGGTATTTAAGAAAACACTTAAAACATACTATTTTAAACCTAATAAAAACACATGAAATAAATAATATTTTTATGATTTTTTTTTATTATTCACAAAATAGATATATTAGATGACAAGTGTGTGACAAATGAAGTGAAAATGATTTAATTTGATAGGTTAAATAATTGGTTAAAGTTGTGAAGAAATTAAGTGGAAAAAGTGATAAAAAATAAGGTTTTGTCACCACCAAGGTTTGAACCCACGCCCTTTATGTTACCAACCCAAAACAACTCCACTGAGCCAACGCGCGCTTGGTGACAAGGTAATGGTTCCATTGCAATACATATATTACTCAAATGCATAGAAGCAAAAAAGAAATAAAATCAAAAGGTCTGGGGCGAGGGGGATTCGAACCCCAGACCTTGGGCACGCGCAACACATAAACACTCTTTACCACTGGGCTATAACGATTTAGTCGTTTATGAAACAACTACCATTCAAAATAAAATAAACTTTAGCCATGGATTTGAATTTTGCGCGCCACCACCATTGTCATCTTCAACCTCTAGCTTTTGGATTTTTGAAATTCTGAACTCTCTCAACTCTCAACCATTTGCAAAGATGTAAAGAGCAAACTTGCTCTAAATTCTCTCACGATTTCAAATATGTAACTAACATTTATTTATATTGACTATAACTATCTAATTTTCCAGAAAACACGAAGAACACATAAACCCTAAATTTAAAATTAAATGACAAACAAGATGAATAAATGAATGATGATAGAGGGTTTTCAATCCTCTGATGATGTTGAACAAGATAGTGTCGAGTTATATGAGAAAGAATACTTAAATAAGTGGGTTGGAGTTTGAAAAAATACCTCTGAAAATGGAGGTCGTGAGGATGGTGAGGAACACCTGGGCTTGTGTGAGTGATCCTAAAAGCTTCCTTGGGACTCAGTGATGCTAACTGAATGCTTGTTGTGACCTCAATCCTTCTGAATTGCTCTACCCGACACCTTCAATTTGAGCTTCAAGTGGACATGGAGGGTGATGAATCTTGAGTTACAGATGAGCTGCAGCCATCTGAACAGCTTCACTATGCCCTAAGGAACGTGTCTGGATGTTTGGCTTTGTTAGAAACCTTCTGAATTGCTTTATGGACCTCCAACTGCAACAGCTCCAAAGTGAGAGCAACAATGGTGTTCCTCCACCTACAGAAGTGATCCAGGTGCTTGGATCACCTCAAATGATCCCCCTTGAGATGTTAGAATGCTTATTTTGCAAAGAGAAGCTCAGGTTTGAAGAAAACGATTCTTCTTGCCAAAGAACTTTGAAAAACCATAAGCATGAGAAGAGAAAGAGAAAGCAAGGAATATGGTTGCTTTGGTGTGAATTGTATGAAGGATAGCACTTGTATTTATAGGCAAATGGTTCAGTATAGTTGCAGAGGAGAGAGCTTGTTTAGTGAGGTTGATTTGGTTTCTTGGCTATGAAGGAATTCAAAAATATCCAAAATGCAATGATGGGAATTTTGATTCCATTTGATCAATCCCCTAGCCCTCAATTTTGCTTGATCTTAGGGGACAATTCTGAGACGGAAATGAGCTCTAATTGGTTGGTGAGAAGATTCCTTGGGTGATTCATCAATTTGCCATAAATTCCCAAATGTAATCATTACATAATCACATGTTCTTGTTTTGGGAATCTTCCTCAATTCTTATGCTATGGTGAAAATGAATGCATGGCATGTTTTCAGATGTGTTATGGGTCGTGTAGCATCCATAAGTGAGGTCATGTGCACAAAATTTCAAAGTTCCAAAATGAGGCATGACCTATAATTTCACTTCATGAGGCCAACTTTGAACAAGCATAACTCCTAGCTCAAAATGAATTTGGAGAAGGTTGAGCACAATTTGGAAAGCCCTAAACATCTACTTCAAATCATTAGTTTATGGTTTATTCAGAATCATTTGGGAAAATTGTGAAAAATGAGCCCAAAGTTGGATGAAAACTAGGTTAAAAACACTTAGAAAAATTTCTAAGTTTTTATGACCTAAAGCTTCAAAATTCCAAATCTCTTAAATGATTGATCTTTTGAAAAAATTTCCTATGTAAGATGTTGTTTTATTTTGCAAGATCTACAACTTTCATGTTGGAAGTTTTTTTGAGTTGTGTAGGTGAAATTTTGAGTTCCCACAATGCCCTCAAAAACCCTAATTCCCGACTTTTTGCTCCTTGGTGAATCTCTTTGAATTTCTTTGGTCAAATGACTTTAATAACCATATATTGATGATATTGATCTTTAAAAGTCATGGTTTGACCAAAAATCTTAAAAGTCAAAGGTGATCCTATACAGTTGACTTTTTCCTGATAAAGTGAGATTTTGGACTTTTGTGTGGAATCAAGATCTTCTCCTCAAATGGGTGATGTAAATGGATTATATTGAGGTAGTAGAAGTCCTTGAACCATGTCTTGAGTTTTGGATCCATGTCCTGATTAAAAGTCAACTTTCTTGGTGAATTAGGTCAAAGACCCTAATTGTCGACCAGATGAAATTGATGACTGTGGATCTTGGCTTGGAGTGTAATGCCCAATGGATATTGTCATATGAGCTATTTGAAGATGATTAATGTCTTTGAGTGATCCCCTGGAGTTTTCTAGGGTTTCCCAAATGTGATCCCTAATTTTAGTCCTTGATGGGGCTCAAAACCCTAGACTGGGTATCAGATGAGCAAGTGACTGCTCTGGGTATCTATTTTGTTTTTGATGAAAAGTTTAAAAGATATGACATCTCAGGGAGTCAAAAATTAGGGTATGACAATTACCTCTGAAACCAGAGATTGAATCCTGTGTTAGAGATGTTACATAACTGGTTTAATGATCTGGCTAGCTTCTGGCATCTTATAGAAGGTAAATGGATGCTCACTTGATCTTTAACACACCTAGAATGGCATGCTCGACTGTACCTACAAATGACAAAAGTTTGAAATGGAAATCTATGTTCCAAGTGTTACAGAAATGATTTAGGTGTTTGGATAGCTTATGTATAATGTATAGAAGGTATCTGGAGTGGGAGTTTGGACAATGCTTGAACCAGGAGTGAGGTTGGTGTTTAAGGTTTCATGGTTATTAAAATGGAGGTTTGATGGTAATTTTGAGTTGGAGGTGTTTTTTAGGGTGTTGAATAGGATAGACAGCTTCCAAATGATGTTTAGAAGCTACCTCAAAGGTTGTTTGACACCAAGAATACTCAGAACTCAAAATAGTCATGTTTATGCAAATGACCAATTTTTGGACTTTCAAGTGAGAGGGTGACTTTGAGAATTATGGTGTGTTTGATTTCTGAGGCAATTCTCTCTATTTATAGGCAAAATTTAGGGTTTTTGGGTGAAAGAAACAGACCATTTGGCTGTGTGGTTTGAGAGTTGTACCA
>NW_026706060.1:70000-148503 GCF_029867415.1 Vicia villosa
TTTATTATATAATATGTAGATGGTTTATTTGTTCATACACCCCACTTAAAATACATTCATTTAAATTGACATAGATACTATAATTTGAAAATTAAATTGAATTTGAAAGCCAACTTAAACAAACCATTGTTTTTGGATTGCATGCATTTCATCGTTCATTTGATGTTCTTTTACATATAGATTATGGTATAATGACCTAGTTGCTCAAATGCGTCGTTGTCTTAGATTATAGTTAAGTTTCATTAACTATAAGAAATTTAACTATAATCGAAGACAACAATGTATCTAAGGAGTTAGACCAATAAACCACAATATATATGTAAAAGGGCATGAAATGCACGATGAGACGCATGCAATTAGAAAACAATGGTTTGTTTAAGTTGGTTTTCAAGAATTACTTAATTTTCATATTATAGACTTCTTCATCAATTTGAAAGCTTGTATTTTTTTATTGAGGTGTATGGAAAACATGCAATCTACATATTATATAATATACTCTAGACACTTTTCACAACTGTTATATATTGTAACTGTGATCAAATGTCATCTATGATTTACATAATTTGTGTTGATGGGTTTCGAACCCAGTACCTATGTGTAAGTATCACAATGGTTTATAAATATAACCATTGTGAAAGGGATTTTCCATAGTAGTGTGTACAAAAATGTTCCACAAGGTGTTAAAAGTCCTAAACCAAACCAAGTATATAAGTTACTCAAGTACCTTTATTGTCTCAAACAAGCAATTATAAAAGTTGTAATAAAAGTTGGCCAGAGTCTTGTTTGACCAAGGGTATAAACAATCCTCGTTTGATCATTTTCTTTTTACTCTTTATAAGGATTCTTCTTTCACAATTCATCTAGTATATGTAGATGATGTGATTTTAGCAAGAAATCCTCTCTGTGAGTTTGATAAGATTAAGACAATTTTAGATAACTAGTTCAAAATTAAAGACCTTTGCCCAGCCATTTGAAATATTTCCATAATTGAGGTAGCTCATTCCAAAATTGGTATGATAATCATATGTCAAACAATATATTACCTTAATCTACTACATGATGCAGGATTGTTTGGAGCTAAACTTTCCAAGACAACCCCTTCATCCCTAGATAAAGTTATATTAAGACTCATTGTCTTCCTTTAAAGACGTTGCAAGTTATAGAAGACTTGTGGGAAACTCCTCAATCTAACCAGACTTGGCATTGCTTTTGTTACACAAAAGCTTAGTCAATTCCTTACTTCACCTACCATTACTCATTATGAGACTGCATGCAAAGTCATAAAGTTAAGGCTCATCTGGTTGAGGCTTATTGTTCAGGAGAGATGCACAATTTCAATTGCTTGGTTTCATTAATGCAGATTGGCCAGACTACATTGACAGTAGGAGATCTTCTAGTGGCTATTGCTTTTTCCTTAGTTCTTCTTTGATTTCATCTAGAGACAAGAAACAACTTACAGTATCTAGAAGATCCTCTACAGCAGAGTATAGAGCACTTTCTTTTGCATCTTGTGAGCTTCAATGACTTAACTCATTGCTTGGAGAACTTGAAGTCAATTGCAGTAAGCCTATTCACGCTTTAACCAAACATCTTGAAATTGACTGCCACTTTTCTCGAGAAAGAATTCAAAAAGGAATGTTCAACTAAAGCTTAATACGTTAGACATCTACCATGTTTAGTTTGAGGGGGATATTGAACTTGTATCTTGCAGTCCAAGTTCCTTGCCAAAATAATTGTCAAACATGTAACTTACTATACAAATTACTGCCTTTGGCTTTGTAATCTTTAATTGACCTGCTATCGCTGGTTGATACATGTTGTTAGCTTTAGTTGTTACAGTTAGTTAGAATACTTTTATGCTAAATAACATCCTGTAATTAACTAGAAATCAATTCAATTTCCAGTTTCAATCAATTGAGTTTGTTAGCCTTTTTATTCTATTCTTTTTCCTCTAATAGTTCTTTCCCTAGATGAAGAACCTCATGAAACGTCAAGTATTTTGTTGAAATTTGTCTCCTCGATGGCTCGATCTGAATTAGAGGTTGATTTCTTTCTACGTATTTTATGGATAATATTTTAGAGTTTGATTTTCTAGTTGGCATGTAATACCCAACTTAAGACAATTTAATTGCAAGACAAAATCAGAGTAGATGGGCTAGCCTATTCTGCCACCCTTATTTGCAAATTATAACTACAATGAACGATAATATTCTCTTAAATTTTTTTGAACTTTATTGCACATACTTAAAAGTGAATTCAAATCAATGAATCATCACATTTAAGCACTATTGAATATAATTACAACACAATACATGCCTCATAAATAAAAGAGGTATACTTTTATTTGAGATAACCATAGAGCTAGGAAGGTCAACTAGCTTCTACAAACCATTAATATACATGCAACCAAACTCAAAAGCCACCGCCTCCACCGCCACATCCTCCGCCACCGCCTCCACCATGATCACCTACATGTCCTCCATGATGACCACCACCAGTTCCATGTCCTCCATGATGACCACCATGATGAGCACTATGATGACCATGATGATTTCCAGCTGAAGTAGTATCAACAGGAGTCATAAAAATCATGTTACCATCTCTACCACCACTATAACCACCACCTCTGAATTTTTTTCTCTTTTCATGTCCGGAGCACAAATTTCCCATATCTATTTTGTTCACTTTTACGTCTTTGTTCTTCTACGGCTTTATTTTGTTCATATTGAAGTATAATTTATAGGCAAAGTTTGGTTAAAAAAATATAGCATAGTCAGCATCCTTGTTTTCGACGGAAAGTTGTACGAAGTTTCAGCGCAATTTAATATACATCATAGTCAAAGCATTATGTGCCATATGACGCTGTAATAATCAATTATAGAGGAGATGTTATCAAAAAGAATTCTCTAAAACAATCATTATGATTCCATTTACTTTGTTGAAATTATTATGGTCGGTTCGAAATTATCTTTTGATAAGATCATAACAATCCCCTTTGTCAAATATGAAATATATCATAGTCAGCATCCACGGAAAGTTGTATGAAGTTTCAGCGCAATTTAATATAGGCTTAATTGTAATTTTGGTCCTTCTATTATCCATTTTTTTGTGTTTTGATTCTTCTATTTTAAAATTTAAAATTTTAGTCCCT
Organism: Vicia villosa; assembly: GCF_029867415.1. Lineage (NCBI taxonomy): Eukaryota > Viridiplantae > Streptophyta > Magnoliopsida > Fabales > Fabaceae > Vicia > Vicia villosa. The sequence continues at coordinate 73,152 of NW_026706060.1, forward strand.
ATATTTTAGTTGTTTGAGGATTTTGGTCCCTGCAAATTGGAAGTCAATTTTAAATGAAATGATACTCTTATTGATAATGTGTCGGTACCAGTTCAACAATAATTTGTTAAAAAAAACTATTTTTATTTAAAATTTATGTTGAACATATCATTAATCTGAGTTTCATTTCATTAAAAATTGCCTTCGGATTTATATGGGACCAAAATTCTCAAAAAAAAATAAAACAAAGAGACTAAAATCTTAGATTTAAAATAGAGGGGCCAAAATAAAAAAAATAAATAATAGGAGGACAAAATTGTAATTAAGCCTTTAATATAATTTTGTGCCATATGACCCTGTAATAATCAATGTTAGAGGAGATGTTATCAAAAAGAATTCTCTAAAACAATCATTATGATTCCATTTACTTTGTTGAAATTATTATGGTCGGTTCTAAATTATCTTTTCATAAGATCATACCAATTCTAGAAGCAGAATTATTTATTGAGATTTTACTTCATTGTTAGGTATTGTTTATATTTTTTTCAAAATAACTTTTCTTCAGTTCTAAGTTGTGTCTTGCGAAACAGTTTGTTCAGGTGCGCTAACTTTAATCATGACTTAAATAGAATTTGTACAGTTTGGGCATTTATTGTGGTAAACATTTGTAAAGAATCATTTAATATAATAAAACAAAAGGAGTACTTTGGCAAATTTGCCAAGTGTCACTTCCTTATGCATTCTAACATTTTTTTCCATGCTATTTATAGTAAATTTTATTATTTCTTTATTTATTTATTTTATTTTATTTATTTAATTATTTAATTATATTTACTTAATTATTTATATAATAAAAATTGTTTCAAACACGTGAAGTTGTTATTATTAGTTTCACTATTGGAAATCTCAACAATCCCTTATTAACTATACTTTGTTTTTATTTTTCACGTGAATAAGGAGTGGTTGGACCATTAGAAAGATCAAACATCGCTCTGTTTGATTCTCACGTTTGGAATTTATTGGGCCAAAAATTAATCAATGCAAAGCTGCCCAAATTCACTCATTCCTCATGCTATAAAACCCTACCTTCACTTCCTTGAAGTCATCTACCATTCTCATAACAAACCTCTGCCAAAATCCTCCATCAACCAATCCAAATCCGCTCAACCAATCACCATAAATCCTCTTTTTGTTTGTTGCAGGAAACCTCACCACAACATCATCACAAAAACACCATCAAGAAGATAGAGAAATTAAGAAGACATAACTAAATTTTTTCCTTTTTGTTTTCTTTGATTTTGTTGTTTTATTTTAAATTTTTTTCATCCGCATCAAGCCATGTAATTGTAACAGTAAAATTATATAATGGATTGTGGTGGGTTGAGCGTATTTTACTTATGTTTTGATTGTTAAATCGTAAAGAGAAAAAGGCAGAGAATTAGAGGAAATGGGCACGCGACACATTACAAACAGAGAGCATTTTTTAAAAATTTGTATAAAAGCAAAAAAATTAATATTTATTTTATTATGTTGTTCCAATTATTTTAATGGGAAATTGTCCATTTGGAGGAAAAATATTTGTAATGATTTCCCTCTATTTTTTATCACGTAAAACAAACAAACAAATTTTTCAATGTATCTTTTTGGCATTTATGACAATTATTAAAATTAAAAGAATAATAAATAAAATAAGGGTAAAATAACAAAAAGAGAACAAGCTCAATTGCTAAAAATAATATAAAACAGATTGAATAATAAATAATTTTAATAATTATTTTAATATTGAAGCAGCATATTAGTTATTTATTTAGTAAAATATTTTTCTATCATTTATTATTTACATTAAAAAATTATAAGATAATTTAATTTTAAATTCATATAACTTATTAAAGTTTTTGCTATGGTAATAGAGGAAATAAACTTTTTTTGACTAACCATTTTTTCGTGTAAAAGTCATTATTATTTGTTCGATCATATAAAAAAAAACCTTTAAGGAAGTAATGATGATGAAGGCAATTTTATCTTTTTAATTTAAATAGTAGATAATAGAATGCAAAACATAAAAATAAATTAATATAGATTAAAAACAAATAATGCACTTATTTAAGAAAATATATTATTAATTTTAACGTTAATGTTGTATTAAATTTGGCAATAGTAATTTTATAATTACTATTAAACAAAAATGAATACTAATTAATAGAAACAAAAATATATGATACAAAAAAGATCTCATTTTATTTAATACAAACTGAATAATTTTTTTTTTTTTACGATTGTTAAGATACACAAAAAATTTAATACAAACTGAATAATTTTTTTTTTACGATTGTTAAGATACACAAAAAATGACTAAAAAGTTGAGAAATTTTTTAAACGAAAGTTTACCAGTTATATATAAAAAGATCTGAATTTAATTTTGTTACACTGACAGATTAGCCCATAGATTTAATAAAATAAATATGATTGTAATAATAAAATATAGTTAAAAAACTCAAAGAGAAAAGATTTAAAAATAACGTGGAGATTCTAAGATGCATGGGTCCTCTAAAATGGTAACATTTATAAGTTGATATAATATTAGTTTTAACAAAAAATGTAAGATAATATGATGTATAGAAATTACAACTTTTTCTTATGAAAAAAACAAATGGATAATTATATATTTAATTTATTTTATTATTTTATTATGTATTAAATATTTATAAGAAAGATGAATAAATGTAAATGTATAATATATGAATTTTATATTCGTCTGATATTTTTGTTAATGTAAATTCATACTATATGAATCTTATGTATCTTTTTTAAAAACAACTCTTAATTTTAAAACTTGAGTCAATAAATAAAAATTATTTTTAATATTTGAAAAATTCTATCTCAAAAGTCAATATTTTCGAAAAATAAATGAATTATCAAATACTTTTTATTGAATGTTTGAAATGAGAGTAAATGTTTTTATTATGTATAAAGTTTTATTGAATCTTTTTATCTCGTGCCTCGCACGGAGACGATCAAAAGCCCTGAATATACTAATCATTATATGGTTATTTTGAATTTCGTTATAGTCATACTGATCGAAATCAATCATACTAAATTTAAACTCGTGCCTCGCACGGGTATACAAACTAGTATTTTATAAATACTTGAATATATTCATTTTCTGATTTTTTTTTTGTTTCCAATAGAAACCCCACTCTCTTGGAAGCAAAACTGGCTTATGCCCATGACTTTATTTCCTCACTTCCTAATGGCTACGACACCCTTGTTGATGGAAATGCACTTAGTATATCATTGAGAGTACCGTCATTACAAACTTTCTACTATAAAAGTTGTTGACCAAATCATTGTTATGGATGATGGTCGCATTATAGAGGTGATTTCCGTTTGAACTTAACTATTTTTGCAAATTTTTGCTTACAACTTTGAGTTAAGTAATAAACTATATATTGTCTATTTAATATGTCATTGTCAGGGAAAAACCTTTTTAAATAGTTTTGTCGCTTTGGTTGTACAGTGCATCTGCCTTTATAGTTTAGGGTTTCTCTCATACAAGATGCGATATTAACTTAGTCTTTTAACATACTATTTTACACTCCCTCCGTCCCACAATGAGTAATCATGTCCACCATTTCACGCAGATTAAGAAAGTAAATAAAAGTAAAAGAGAGAAAAGTATTTTTACTATAGTACCCTTACTATGTATTGGGAATGATGAAATTTTTATTTATTAGAGGGTAAAGTTGGAAAAAGTGTATTGAAAATTGAAATGGGTCATTCATTTTGGGACATGTTTTTATTTCAAATGGATCACTCATTGTGGGACGGAGGGAGTAATACACTCATTCTCATTGGTTCGACTATATAAAACGTCAAGTTATGTGTCTTATTATAAAATTATGCGACATACAACTCCTTGATTCAATTACTGACGATTCAGTTCATTTTCCAAATAACAAATAGTTCACCAAACTATGGTGTCGACTAATTTTAAATAAATTGTAATGATTCAATAACAGCAAAGTATTATTAGGGTCAAGAATAGGGATGAATAACCTTGATAAACAGTTGTCTTTGATATATGTCTATAACACCAAAAATTAAGATACGTAAGTAATATTACAACGAGAGAAATCTGAAAGCAAAGTGAAATATGTGAGAAAATAGTAAACAATTAAGATTTATGACAATTAAGATTTAAGCTTGTTTTCCAATCGATAAAATCTTTCTATCTTCTTTTATTTATTCACATCGAGTATGTATGTTTTAGCCTTCAATTTAGGCCACGGAATCCTGTGAAACATATCACATAAAGAGCTTTTGTATGTATGTAAAGAATGGGAAAAAATCTAATTTTAAATTTAGTGTCTGTCATAACTCATAACTAAGTTCACTATTAGAACACTATGAAGCACTGACACTCTTAAAATGACCCCGACACTGACACGGCGACACCGTTAATAATTTGAAAAAATGAATAAATTAAATGTAATTACAAGTGTCAGTGCAGGTGTCCGTCATTGACACGGACACGCCTGATTTCAGAGGTGTCGGTGCTTCATAGCAAGAACATAATTCAATGTCTTCTTAGAAATAATTAGGTATTTACGGATTTTTGAGATTCACATAATTTTGGGAACTTCAGATTCACTGATTCTTGGTTGATTTTTGGATTCACAGCTTAGGGGGAGGAGAGAAGGAGATTAGGGTTTCTGAAAAATTTTATGAAAGAGTGAAATTATGAAAGAGTGAAATGAGGGTAGATGAAAAAAATAGAGAGAAAGTACTGGGTTTGAAATTGCGGACCGCAACACATGTTGCGGCCGCAATATTGCGGTTGCGGGCAGCAACACATCGACAATAGACCGCAATTGCAGTGTGAACAGAAATTACACGCAAGAGCCGCATCACCACCGCAATAGAACGGTAAATAACGCATTATAACGGTGTTTCAACCGCAATAAACCGCAACGGACCGCAACATACACTTGATTCAGTTTAAAATTATTCTTAATAAAACCAAAGCAATAGAATAAGAATCTTAGGTACAAACTGAAAAGTATCTAACCTTACAGAAGAATCTTAGACATAAAATAGAATAAGAATCTCATACTAATACATACCTTTATGTTATTTTTCTGCTTTTCTAAGATTCCAAATGAATGAAGCATTTGTATTTAACTTCATTTGCTCAATAATTTTCATTCACCACTTCATAACTTCAATCAATATTATATCAGTTCAGAATTTCATCATTTTCTCTTTGTTTCATTGGGTTTTTTAATTCAACTTGAAGCAAGTTTCTCCCTTTTCTCTCCAACTTCATCGTAGGTTTCTCTCTTATTTCACTTATATATTGTAATAGTTTCTCTTTGCTTCACTATGTGCTTAATTTTTTATTTTCAATTTAAGAAAAAATTTGGTCATTGTTGTTGTTGTTGTTTACTGGAAAGATTAGAGAAATAATAAAGAAAATGTGGGTGTGTTGTTGTTGTTTAACGTAGGAAGGAGAAGAAAGAAGATGATAGAAAATATAATTTTAATTTCTTTATGTTGTGTGGGCCCCTTATTATCATTTATTTTCAATTTGAAAATGTGAGGAGCATGATAAGCCACATACCAATATATGAAAAAGTGCCATAAGTGACTGATCGGTCACCAATTTGTATGGTGTTTTCATCAATCTCTTGGCATAAATCACCTCAATTCGGTAACACAATTGTCCGTCTTTTATAGTTTTCGTTCTTATTTTGAAAGTTTCGTTTAAGTTGTGTGTTTTGTTTTGATGCTAAGAACTCATGCTTTTTAAGATGCTTTGATGCTTGTTTCGGTAGTGATTATGTTTCAGGTTTATGCGTTAAAGTCCATAAGAAGAATGCAGAGCCAAACAAAGGTGAATCGAAGGGAAAATGAAGATATGGAGCATACAGTGGCCTGACACGGGTAACAGTGTCACGGGACACGGCCCGTGTCAGGAAGCAGGAGGAAACAAAAGAGAATGGAGTAGTCAGTGGTCTGACACGGGTACCAGTGTCACGGGGCACGGCCCGTGTCAGGAAGTCTGGGAAGAAAGGAAATTCAGGACATTGACAGAGGGCCAACACGGGTGCCCGTGTCACAGGACACGGCCTGTGTTGGCAGGTGCGAGCAATTTTTCCAGTTTTATATTTTTAAAGGCCTCAACTTCATTAAGGGTAGTTCGGACTTTTCGCATGTTCAGAACTTGAATCAGCACTACTTAGACCTAATTCTGATGAGGATGAGGGGATCTTGGATCATATTGGAGAATTCTACGAAGGAGAAGAGGAATCAAGGGTTTGGAAAAGGGAGATCTTCAAGAGCGGAAGCAATTGGAGATTGAAGCAATCCTCATCTCTTGTAATGTTTACACTTACCTTTGTAGTTTTCTTAATTACTATGAGTAGCTAAACATATTTATGTTAGGGGGATGTCCCTGAATCGCTTTTATGTAATGAATCGAATTACCGTTATTTTATGACTTTGAAGTTTTATGATTTAAGTTTATATTCAAAGTGTCTAATGCTTTTTTCTATTGGAAAATAGATTTTTGATATTTGGTTAAGGTTAGGTCGGACAAACCACTTTAACGCTTTTTGAACAATAACACTATCAGTAAATCGCTTAGGAATGAGGGTTTAGCTATAGTGATCGTCTATTCTTGTTTATGTGAATACGGTTCTTGATAAAAAATTGAGTTGTTAAGGAATTAAAACATAATTTGAGTATCAAATGATTTTCCGCTAAGGAATTAGGGAGAATAACTATTGAGAATCGATACTTAATCATATTAACGAATCTTTCATGAAATAGCGGTTACATGAATTACAAGGCGGTTCATACATCTACTCTAGCATGTCTTCTCTTATTTTGTTACAAAGTCCAGTTTTAAATATTGCTTATTTCAAATTATTGTAATCTTTAATCAACCAACCAGATCAACCCCATGTGCTTTTTGTTCAATTGAATTCTTGTCATAACTTATATTACCACAGCAGTCCTCGAGATCGACACTTTGGGAATCTCCACTTTTATTACTACATCGGTAAAAATAGTACACTTGCTATTTTCCAATCAGTGACATAATTTATTTGTAATTAATTAATTTAAATTTTGGCTAAAATTTAGGAGGGAATTTATAGACGAAAATTAATTTTAGGTTAAAAATATGGTGTGTGTAGAAAATAAGTCAAAACAAATAAAAATTTTGTGATGTTAAGATAATTTTAATTTTTAAATAGTTTATTACTTTTTTACATTTATTTAGTTATGTTAATGTTAAAAATATTTTTAAAAAATTGTTAAATTTTAGTCATCTAACACTTAAATTTTTTATTAAAAAAAAATATTTTATATTTTTGACAAACAATTTTTGTTATGTTAGTTAATTTTTTATTTAATTTACTGAGAAGAGACCCCATTTATATTGGTCTTCTTGTGTTGCTCATTGTTTAGATCTTTGCTTAGGGGATATAGGAAATAAGAAAAGCATACAAAACTTATTAAGTGAAGCAAAAATGGTGACAACCTTCATCTATAACCATACGTATATTGTGAGTCTCATGAAAAAATATACTGGCGGTAGAGATATTGTTTGTCATGGTGTTACCCGATTTGCAACTCAATTTCTACAACTTCAAGCAATTGTTAGACAAAGGGAAGGTCTTGAAAACATGTTCGATTCTAAAGAATTTAGAAAAATAATATGTTAAAGAGAAGAAAGGATCGAGATATGAAGCAAGAAAAATTGTTATGATTAGTGACTTTTGGAGTAAGGCCAATGACATATTGAAAGTATTTGAGCCAATTGTAAAAATTTTGAGACTAGTGGATGGTGACGAGAAACCAACAATGGATTTCAGATATGAAACCATTAATCGAGCAAAACAAGCAATTCAACAAAATTCTCGTTATCATTCCAAATATAATGATATCATTGACAAGCGTTGGAAAGTCATGCACTTTGATCTTCATTTTGGTGGTTTGTCAATATATTTTATAAATTTAATTTTGTCATGCAACTTAAATTTATAACATCATAACCTTAATAATTGATTTTGATTTCTAGGTTATTTTTTTAATCCACAATTTCAATATGGAATCGAGCATGGAAAAGCTATTTATAAAGAAACATTTAATGGAACAAAGAATGTAATCATGAAGGTAGAAAGAAACATGGATGATCAAATCAAAGATCTAAACCAAGTAAGTAGTGGATATTATATTCTCATATGATAAATTATTTATTAGGAAATCTATTTATGTATTGATATGTTTTATTAGATTACCTAGCTAACACTTTTTAGAGAAAAAAGTGAAACGTTTGGTAGACCTCTAGCTCAAAAATCTTGGTCTAAGATAGATGCAGGTAAAATATAAGTTTTTTTTATAAGATTTTATAAATATACTTTATTTTTTTAATAAAACTAATAATTTTCTTTTTTTTTTTCATACTTAAAAAGCTCAATGGTGGAAATATCATGGTTCATGTGCTCATGAACTTCAACATTTGGCTATGATAGTTCTCAGTCAAACAACCTCTGCCACAAACTATGAGAGAAGTTGGAGTACATTTAGCTATATTCATACAAAGACAAGAAATAGATTGAAGTACAAAAAATTGCATAAGCTTGTCTTCACACATTACAACATGAAGTTGAGAATGAGAGATAAATTAAGGAAGAGCCGGGAAGAAATAGAAGCAAGTTTTGATCCGATAAATCTTGAATATATATATTTCAAGAAGATCTGTTATCTCAATGGATATAAGAGAGGGAAAATCCATTATTGGATGGAGTTCAAAATGCAGATTGGTTACCAATAGTTGATACAGATGATGACAATATTGATGATAATAGTGAATCTAATGATAGTGGTGGTCTAATTCCACCTAGCGGTAATAGTGGTGATGGGGGTGGTAATGAAGTGGATAACTAAGGTGAAAACGAAGGTGAAAGTGCGGGCGGCGATGATGAAGGAAAAGATGACGAGCAATTAGAACTTGATCCATATCATGAAATACCACCTGGTTATAGGCGTTATAGGAACTTGAATGATATAGATCATTCTAACAACTCACTACTTGACACAAGAGGAAATGTGTCACAATCTGGAAGAAAGGGGAAAAGAAAAAAATGCCCCACTTGAAGATTCCTCCTTTTCTAGTATTGCTCATAGTTTTAGTGATTTTGGGATTGGTGATTCTTCACAAAGTAGTCAACAATCGTATCCTCTTGTTTATCAGTATCCTTATTTCAACTCCTATAACCAAAATCCTAGTGATCAAGCTCCTTCGTACTACCAACAATCAATGAATTATCACAATTCTTATCATCAACAATCAAATGATAGTTCTTTTTTTGTTATGTCTTTGGACAAGAATCTACACAAGATGATAGTCAGAGTGAAAGTACAAGTTATGCTCTTTCACGTCATTCCACTATGCGGTAGCAAGAGTCATGTAAGTTACATTTTCAAACATTGAATTTATATTTAGTAAAATATATGTGATGAAAAGTTTTAATATTAGATGCAATTTAAAGGTACTAATTAGGAGTTTCATCTTCTTCTTGTCTTTTTTCTTTTCTTTTTTGCAGTGAAGACATCAAGATGGCAACAAAGGACATTAATATAATATTTGTGTCTCTAGATATTTTATTTAAAATAAATTATAACTTATTAGTATTATGTAATTTAAAATTACTTTTAAGGTTATGCTAGTTCATATGGGTAAGTTCAAGTCACTTGTTAGTTCTACTAGCACCAAAAATTATTTGATTAATTTTTGCTCGCGTCCTTTTCATATGGTGTAGATGAGAAAGTGCTAGCAACTACATTACTGAGAGGATAAGCTTAAGTAGCTTTTAATGAATTTCATATCCTTATTGGAGGTGTATGATTTGATGAAATCACCTATATGAGTGTCGAGTGGGGCCGCTTGTATGAGATCTTGGCAAAATCTCTAGAGCACTCATGAAATAACCATGCATGCACACGACCTATTAGTGCACCACAACGTTAACAACAAGAATTATGGGGGTGTGATGTGAGTGTTAGACCTCTAACATACAATAAGTGATCTTGGTTCATATAGCTTGCTATACCAATTTCACTGTATGTTAAGTATTATCATTCTAGGACTAGTTCATATAGCTTGCTACACTAGTTTGATGCATCAAATTCATGATGTTAATCCATAATTTTTTTTTACACTTCTTCTAAACTTTTGAAATATGTGGGAGATTATTGTAAATTTTGATAATATTTCAAAAGTTTTAAATAGTTTTTGTCTCAAATTTTAAGTGACAAATATGAAAATATATTTTCAAAGAAAATTATTAATATTATTTTTATTAAAATTAATGTGGTTAATAATGAATTTATTATAATGATAACTTGATTTAGTCCAAGTAATTAAACACTATTTTTCTCCCTCTCTTATATATACCTACACTTTTACTTTTGGATATAGTAGAAAATTAAAAACACTTAACGTGTTAATTCAAAAAATCTTTTTATACTTCCTTTTCTTTTAATTTTCTGGTTACATCTTCGAGTCATCTAAAAGAGTATTTCTTGTTGTTCTGGTACCTCAAATTGTTAATGAGAATCTAAGAAAAACCTGTTTAATCCTGGGGGATTTACGGTTATGAGGCGGATAAATCCTTAAGGACAGTGTTCATACACGCCTCAGGTTTAGTTAACGTCTTACTTTTTGCAGGATTAACATTTGTGATTGTGAGAAGATGTGATCGAGTTATAGTGGTGGCCAAATTTCTACAACAGTTCTTACCATTTTCCAATGAAAATATGACAAATATATTTAAATATGATTTAATGAGTGAAAATAGGAGAAATTTGCATACGTGTAACAGAAAATTATACACTTATCATATTTTTATTGGAAAATAGTAAGAACCACACCTATAGAATTGTAACTAAGTTTTATCCTTTCATAAAATAGAGCCGGATAAGCATACACTGATAAAACAAATAGTAAATAACAAGTATTTTTAAATAGTTGAGTTAGTGGAACCCACTCTAAATAATTTAATTAAACATCCTAAAAATTTAATTTAATATTATTTGAAAATAATATGCTATCTATATAAAAAATCATTGGTTAAAACAATAAGCAAATAGAGTCGATTAGTGTGGGTCAAGCCGACTCTAATAGAGTCGGTGTCGGGGGCCTACTCTAAAATAGAGGCTAAATAGGTAGTTAACACATGTTTTATTTTTTTGTGTGAGGTAGTGAACAACACATGTTAATGCCTTGAATTTGTAATCTTTACTTGACCTGCTATCATAGTTCGATACAAGATGATAGCTTTAGTTTTTTTTTTTGTAAGCAAGTTATTTATTATAAGGAACAAAAAGTTCACAACAACAAGATTACAAAGAAGGAGGGAACATGGCCCAAAGGAAAATTACCCACCAATTGGAACCTAAGCTAAGTAAAACAAAGGGTTTTTGTCAAACTCATAAAAATTACAATTGGTATGGGGAATATTCCCAATAAACGACCATCTCCAAATAAGAGTCTTACAATTCCAAACAACATCCCGAGAATTCCACACCGAATTCTTAAAAATCACCCCATTCCTACTAAGCCAAATACTCCACACAATTGCCAACCACACAACACCCACCTTACCTTTGTTAACTTTCTTCAATTTACAAAAAGATCTCCAAGTCCAATAGCTCTCCTTAAAATCCGCCTTCTTATAGTTATCCAAAAGAATCCAATTTGCCATTTCCTTCCACACCTCATCCGTTTTTTGGCACCCGAAGAAAAGATGGACGGGGGATTCTAAACCATCATCACATAAAGAACAAAAAGGGTTGGAAGAGGACGGAAAAATACCTCTATTCATAAGTAAGACTTTTGTAGGAATCCTATGCTTGAAACAACGCCATCCGAAAGCTTTGACTTTTAACGGAATATCGCCCTTCCAAATAAAAGGAGTCACAAAATCAAAACAATTAGGCGGCCCGAACGACAAAAAAGATTTTTCCATAATACTATAAAGGGAGGAAACGGAAAAAGAGCCATCAACCGACGGACACCATAACACGCGGTCCTTCTCGCCTATCCCCGTACTCGGAGGCACCGGAACCGGTCTACAATTATTCAACAAATATCTCAACTTTGCCTCCTCACTCACCAAAGCCGGCGGGATACAAGTAATCCCCAAATCATTCCAAACCCACATATCTCCTATCCAAGCTCCCATACAAGCTACCGAAACATCCTGTAAAAGAGAAATAGCAAATAAAAGCGGAAATAATTCCTTTAAAATACCTTCCTCCATCCATTTAGAGTGCCAAAAAGAAATAGAGAAACCATCACCAATCCGGAAAGAAACATTATCCGCAAAAACACCTACGGGCATTCTCTTCTCTAAAGATAAAATATCCGACCACCACACCGATTTTGTACCATTATTCTCCACATTACCTCCTTCTATAGTTGTTACACTTAGTTAAATTGCTTACAAATCAATTCAATTTCTAATTTCAATCAAAAATTTAATTGATATATACTGATAATGTAAAACAGTTTTATATTGTCAGTAAGTTGTGATTGTTAAATGTTTATTGAAATTTAACTTTAATTTTAACTGTATAAAAAAATTAGTGCATAATAATTAGTCAATTGAGTTAGTTAACTTTTCCATTTTATTCTATTTTCTCTAATAGCTCTTCCTCTGGATGAAGAACTTCATGAAACTGTCAAGTATTTTATTGAAATTTATATCCTCGGTCTGAATCAGAGGTGCATTTCTTTCTACATATTTTATGGATAATATTTTAGGGTTTATGATTTTATAGTTGGCATTTTTAAGACAATTTAATGGCAAGTTACAAAAAGAAAAAGTAGATGGGCTAGCCTGCCACCCTTATTTGCAAGTTACTACTATTATAACTAAAATGAACGATAATATTCTCTTATTAAATGTTTTGAACTTTATTGCATATTCTTAAAAGTGAATTCAAATCAATGAATCATTACATTTAAGCACTATTGAATATAATTACAACACAATACATGCCTCATAAATAAATAAAAGAGGTATACTTTTATTTGAGATAACCATAGAGCTAGGAAGGTCAACTAGCTTCTACAAACCATTAATATACATGCAACCAAACTCAAAAGCCACCGCCTCCACCGCCACATCCTCCGCCACCGCCTCCACCATGATCACCTACATGTCCTCCATGATGACCACCACCAGTTCCATGTCCTCCATGATGACCACCATGATGACCACTATGATGACCATGATGATTTCCAGCTGAAGTAGTATCAACAGGAGTCATAAAAATCATGTTACCATCTCTACCACCACTATAACCACCACCTCCGATTTTTTTCCTCTTTTCATGTCCAGAGCACAAATTTCCGATATCTATTTTGTTCACTTTTACGTCTTTGTTCCTCTACGGTTTTATCCTTTTTATTCATATTGAAGTATAATTTATAGGCAAAGTTTGGTTAAAAAAATATATCGTAGTCAACATCCTTGTTTTCCACGGAAAGTTGTATGAAGTTTCAGCGCAATTTAATATACATCAGTCAAAGCATTATGTGCCATATGACGCTGTAATAATCAATTATAGAGGAGATGTTATCAAAAAGAATTCTCTAAAACAATCATTATGATTCCATTTACTTTGTTGAAATTATTAAGGTCGGTTCGAAATTATCTTTTGATAAGTTATGAGAAATTTGTTACGATAAGATCATACCAATGAAATTAGTAAATCACATGCAATTCCGTTTGTCAAATATATAAGATTGTTTATCACATAATTTTTACTAATTTCAATTTTAGTTAATATTTTTTACATTATATTTTAAGTTATCCATTTAAATTTTTCTAAAGTTATCTTCTCTAAAGTTTTTTTGTTCAATCTCATCACATTTATTTCGTTAATTTTTCGTGAATTGTTTCTTCATAATTTGTTTATTTTTAAAATTTTACAATTTTAGTAATTTGAATAAACATTGAAATAGAAGTGATTTACAAAATAAATTTAAAAATAAATGTGACGATATTGAAAAGAAGAGAGTAACACTTTTTTTTTAAGTGTCATACCCCAAAATTTGTCCATAATATTTAATCATATTTCAGTCTATCTGACTTTCAAATGCTCAAAGATCTCCAATTGCTCAAAGCTACCTACCTCCTAAACGAATGCCTTTGAACTAGGGTTTTGATCTTCTCAAAGAGAAATCAACTTTTGATATCTCAAGTGGACTCCATGACCTCTCATATGCTCAAAAGGGTCCTCATGCCAAGTTGCAAGCTCTGATTCATAAGATTGCTCAGACAACAGTTCAAATAGTCAATAGTCGACTATTTTGACCTAAAAGTCAACTGTGGTCATAGTACAGTCAAAATTCCTGATTTTTGGTCAACATCCTCATTTTGAAGTATCATTCATCATTTGATCAAGGATTGATCATGATCCATCAAGAAAAGCTCCAAAATCATCAAAAACCTAAGTTTCTAAATTAGGGTTTTTAAAGAGAAAGTCAACCCAACTTTGACCAGCAATAACTTTCACATGGAACGTCCGAAATTTTCCATCCAAAGCTCAATTTTAAGGAAATTGAATTCTCTACAATTTTGTCTCTCACATGCCAAGGCCAAAAATGCATCATTTGAGAGATATGGGCCAATACATTACAGGTCCTTCTAAGAGCTCGCAAAAAGCAGTTTTTTGTCAGGAGCCATATCTTCAAGATAAAATCCCCAAATGCAAAAAAGCTTCCAAAGGGGCTTATAGAGGACATCTTGAGCTTTCCAAAAGTCCTAGAACATCTTCAGAGGATAAAAATTGAGAGAGTTATGATCGACGGAAGTTGGGTGAAAAATTGGGGAATGCATGAAACCCTAAGTGAGCAAATTCAAATTTTGGATAATGGGCTTATAATATTGTGTTGTCCACGTGACAAGGAGCTTATAAGAGGCCCATAGATCATTTTTCATTTATTTAATGGTTTTATTTCATTTATTCTTGAATTTATCAATTCAAATTCAAAATAGATCAAATAAAATCATAAGATATTATATGATTAATCCTCCAAATATTTGATCAATCCAAATTGACCTAGAAATCAGCAAAATTCGTGGAAAAAGAAATTGGAAAGAGAATGAAGCTAAAATAGAAAGATTGCATTATATTTCCAATCAAATATTCTCAATTTTCTTTCTCATCAATAACATGATTTGATTGCAAATTTTCAACCCTAATTCACACATTATATATTGAAGGATAGAAAAACACTTAGAAAGGGGGGGTTTGAATAAGTGTAGCTTTAAAACTAGTAAGATAAAAACAATTTGCACAATGATTTTTATCCTGGTTCGTTGTTAACTAAACTACTCTAGTCCACCCCCTTGGAGTGATTTACCTCACATGAGGATTTAATCCACTAATCACACGAGATTACAATGGTTTTCCACTTAGACAACTTCTAAGTCTTCTAGAGTATACTGATCACAACCTGATCACTCTAGGAACAATCTGCTTAAATACCCTCTAAGACTTTCTAGAGTATTCTGATCAACAACCTGATCACTCTAGTTCTTACAACTTAATGTAAACAAATTCTTTTAAGAGTTACAATGCTTCTTATAAAGCTATTATCACAACTGTGAGTTTCTCTTAAGTTTAAGCTTAATTTCACTAAAGTATTACAACAGCAATGTAGTGAGGTTGATGATGAAGTTTGAGAGCTTTTTGAATTGAACAGCGTTTCAGCGTTTGTATTCAGAATTCGTAACATTGCATTTAATGTTTCACTCTTTTGTCAACTACCTCGAGCCTTGCTTTCGCTGTGTCTACTGACATTGCCTTTCATAGCTTTCAACGTTCCTTTTGTCAGTCAGCATAGTCTGCCAGCTAGTACTTGCTTCTGATCTGATGTTTGAGTGAACAACGTTTGAATATCATCAGAGTCAAACAGCTTGGTGCAGAGCATCTTCTTGTCTTCTGACCTTGAAGTGCTTCTGAGCGTGATACCATGAGAACTTCAGTGCTTCTGCTTCTGATCTCAAGTTCTTCTGATGCTTCCATAGACCCATGTTCTGATTCTGCTTGACCATCTTCTGATGTCTTGCCAGACCATGTTCTGATGTTGCATGCTGAACCTTCCGAGTCAGTGCTTCTTGCGCTGATTTTGTGCATACTCTTTATATAATTCCTGAAATGGAAGTTGCATAGTATTAGAGTACCACATTATCTCATACAAAATTCATATACATTGTTATCATCAAAACTAAGAATATTGATCAGAACAAATCTTGTTCTAACATATATTTCCCTACTATTCAGTCTTAAGGATTCACGAAAAAGCTTGCCTCAAAGTGCCTCTCAAAAGTTCCAAAAAGTTCATATCTAGGGCATACCAATTCTGTACGTTCCAGCCACTTGCAATCAGAAGTATCGTCTCCAATCTCTTCCTGAGACGATTTAGAGTAAGTATGGATCCAAACATGAATCCCATAACGTGCAAACACTCATAACATGCATGTTCATATTCCTTCACAATTATGATTTTCGTTTTTTATCATCCAACGCGTATTAATTCAATTTGATGCTTTTAACGTGTTTATATTAGTGTGTATAACAGGTTTGAATCATCATAATCGGGCTATCTAAACTAGAACGTGCATCACCATAACTAGGGCTCATGGAAGCCAAGCTTTCGTGTTCCCCTTTTTAGGCCGTTTCAGATTAAACTAACATCACCTATGAATTTGTAGGGGTCTAATTTGGGAATCTGGGTGGTTCTTTGTTGCGTGTGATCTTTATTTTGCAGGTTCCAAGTTGTTACAATCGCTGGCCATGAACTGGTAGAGGAATCCGCAGGAAAATTCGCGGCTATTTCCGCAGCAAATTCCGTAGGTGCCTGCGAAGAAGATAATAAATAGTGACTTTGACTCTTGGACCAAGGCGTGGAAGCATGCAATTCGCCAGTCAAACTAAGGCCTTCCTCTCCCCTCCTGCGATTGGTTTTGAGCGTGGTGTAGGGGCCCCACTTTGACCGGTGTTGAAATTTTCCACTCACTTTTATTTAATCTATTTATTTATTGATGATGGTACTTTTAACAAGAAACGTGCCCAGTATAATTGGCAACCAGCAGGTGCATTCAACCTTATGGGGGCTGGTTCGATCCCCATACAATGCATTTATTTTTCAAGAATTTTCTTGTAACAAATCCTGTATAGGAACAACCCTAACGACTATGGTACACTTGCGATCCTCACCATCCGATCTTCATCGGGATTAAATCCAAGCGCCCAGGAAAGGATGTTTGTGGTAGATGCTCACCAAGCAACCACACCCAATTTAAGCTAAGATTTCTAAACTATTTTTTTTTTATTATTTTATTTTCGTTTTTAAACATTTATTTATTTCCTTTTGTTTTTATTTAATTTAAATGTTTTTATTATTATAATAATTTCACATAACTATTAATTTAGTCGACACTCGATTTTTCTCATAAACATTAAAAATAATTATTTTTTTTACAAGAAAAATTATTATTTTTATATATACTTTTAATCAATTAATTTTAAATATTTGTTAACCTCTAGGCATTTATCAATCCTAATAGCCTTAGTTTGTTGGTAGGTGTTATCCACTAACGCATTTTTAAGTCTTGAAAACCTTTTGGGTCACAATAAGTTTTCTTAAATAACCCTTTTAGGTTTAGGGTTAGGGTTTGTAAACCTTTAGGGTTTGTAATCAATTAGGGTTTAAGATCAGTCATTGCACTAACCTTTTTCTATCTTTGTTCAAATTTTCAGGATTAATCAAGATTCTCCGATTACGCGCCATGCCAATCAAAAAGCTAAGTTCCGATTCTTTTCTTATTTAAATTTAATTTACTTTTGCCTTATAGGTTCAATTAGGGTTTATTTCATATGTTAAGGAACTTCTCTTACACTCACCCCTATTATCTTCATTTTAATTTTCAGGGTCAATGGATGGAAGGTTCGAGGGAGATCAAGGCATTCAATGTTTAAAACTAATTATTGATCTTTCTTATTTTTTCCGTTTGTTAATTTCTCCCATCCCCGCAGGTGTTTATTGTAATAGCGTAGGAACTTTAATTTCTGCCTTTAGTTTCCGCTCACTTTAAACTGCGTGGTTAGTAATCCTAGGGAGTGCAAGCTTTGAATTGAACATAGAATCACCAATAATTACAAGATAAATTATCTAAATTGAATCACGTGATTGTTGCACCCACACACCTTTAGGGTAACCCTTCTTGTTGCCTGTTGCCTTATTATTTATTGCCTTGTTGCCTTAATTCTATCGCCTAAAAATAGTCAAGTCCCTCGATTCCGAGGATACCTAAAGCAATGTTGCCTTCAAAGTTATTGAAACTCCCTCGAAGTTGCCTCGGTAAAAGATGACTGTCTCAATTGCTAAGGTATCCTCGCATGATGCCTAAAAAGATAAAATGACTATTATATCCTTCCCTTAGACTACCTGCCCTCTTTATGGCATGGGATAGTCTTATGGCGAACGATAAATTCTCGATGACCCTTCAACATCCAATTGAAAGACTTCCTGCCCTCTTATGGTATGGATAGACCCTTTCGCCCGAAAAGCTAAAAGAACGAATTTTAAAACTTAGGGTAGTTGCTATTAGTTGCTTGCTCTTATTCAAATTCAAAATTCAAAATCTTTTCCCACTTCTTTCCAAAGAAGAATTTCAAAAAGACTACGCTTATTTACAAGCTAAAGTTCTTATTCAAATTTCTATTCACACCTTACTTTTCAAACAAATCAAACATTTTTGAAAACAAAGTGAGCTAAGCAATTAAGAGCCCGTGGATAACCATGGATGCAAAGGGTGCCTTACACCTTCCCTTTGTATAACTTACCCCCCGAACTCAAAATCTTTTTAAAGGTCTTTTCCTGTTCTTTTAGCCTTTCTATAAATTGGATAAAATAAAAGTCGGTGGCGACTCTTGCGTACCACGACATTTTAAATAAAGTCAGTTCACCGTATTACAGAACTGGCGACTTTGCTGGGGATTTTTTTGAATAAAAGAGGGGTTACCTTAGAGTTAGGATCACTTTAAACTTGTTTGATTTGTTTGCTTTATCTTTAAAGGTTGTTTTGGGTATTCTGCTGTGTGAAAGATCCTACACCCGGATCTAGTGTACCTTAGGTATGTGGCAAGAGACCAGGGAGGTTGTACAACATGTATCGTTATGGTTGAAATGGTGGCCACCGTTAGTGCGATGCTTTGGTTTGTCCTGATGGCCCTTGAATACGATCGAGGAGACATTTGGCTACCGCGTGGTGTCATAAGCACTAATTCGCCCTTAGAACCCTAGTTGAACTTGACTTTGGCCTATAGGAAGTAGCGAGATAGCTGGCTTTGGAATCCTGACTGAAGCCAGTTGATACTCGATGCTACACTCATTGAGATTGGACTCTAGGGATGATTTTGGCTGGCCGATCGAGTGCCATGTTGAGACAATGCCCACGAGAAAGATCAGGGATATGAGCACCATAGAACCCGGTTACTATTCTAGGACAGGTTGAACCAACTAAACTTCAGTGGGGAGGGTACTTACCTACGAACGTCATGCAAGCCCCTAAACTTAAGGACACTTGTTTGACTTGCTTGTGTGTGCTACTAACCCTTTCGTTTCCTTGCAAGTTTTTCTTGTAGGACTTGTTTGTCCTTATCACCTTACGTTTTGCCTGATGCATTGCATCCGCATAACATCATGACATCATAACATTGCATGTTTACTAACCCTTTCAAGGATCTTAGGGATTTAGGGCGCACAATTTTAGGTACTCTTATCAAGGACCGAATTCCTAATCAAGGGGCAAGAGGATTTATTTTCCTCTGGCCACATACCTTCCAATTCAGAGACTTAGTACCTATCAAGGGGTAAGAGGATTTATTTTCCTCTATCCATATTCAGAAGTATCCCGAATCAGAGGCGATGACCCACTCGATATGGTGAGCTTGATTCTTAAAGAAGGATGTGCCAAGAAGAAAGTCAAAATTCTTCAGATGAAGCTGTGACAGATTCAATGTCTAAATGTCGCTAACTAAATTCCTAACGATCCTTGAAAAACATTGCATCTGCATTCATAACATTGTATAGCAGGTTTCTTACAATAGGTCTCTCATCCTTCGTTGCTGTTTATTTCAGCATCATGAATCTCGAACAATCAGTTAAGGATCTCAAAGCTCAAAACGCTGAGTTCCAAGCCTTGATTCTGAATTTGTCCAAGGGGCAAGAAGAGCTGAAAACCATGGTGACCAAAAAGAAGAATAAGAGGGGCAAAAAGACTCTGAGGAAAAAGCTTAGACCGATCTTGCAACTCAGGGAAGCCGAAGTCTCTGAAGACAGTGACGAAGATGAACAAGATGATGATGTTAGTATCAAAACTGATGCAAAAAGTAACCATGATTCTGCCAAGCCCTCTGAAGAAGAAGAGGATTATCAACATGAGGATGAACATCCTGATGACAAATACAAGCTGTTGGAAGAACGCATGAAAGCCATGGAAATTCAAAAGATACCTGGGTTAGATTTTGAGGAACTAGGACTCATCTCTGGAGTTGTTATCCCTCCGAAGTTCAAGACTCCGACCTTTGCTAAGTATGATGGAGTCTCTTGTCCTAAACTACACTTGAGGTCTTATGTGAGAAAGATTCAGCCTCATACTGCTGATAAGAAGCTCTGGATCCATTTCTTTCAAGAAAGCTTATCTGGAACACAACTCGAATGGTACTATCAACTGGAAAGTACCAACATTGTACCTGGGAGGATTTGGTTGTTGCTTTTTACCAGCAATACGAATATAACTCTGACCTTGCACCGACTCGCATGCAACTACAAAGCATGTCTATGGGACCCAAAGAAAGTTTCAAGGAGTATGCTCAAAAATGGAGAGATCTAGCTGGAAGAGTCAAACCTTCCTTGGCTGACAGAGAGATGGTAGATGTGTTCATGAATACACTGACTGGCTCTTTCTATAGTCATATGCTGGGAAGTTCATCATCCAAAAGGATGATCTTTAGTATTCAGAATGAAACAAACACATCCAAAAGGATGAAAATATGAAATGTTGGGCTTTCTGTTCTTCCACAATTCATAAGGAGTCTTATTTAGAATAGGTCTTATAGAGATTCTATTATGAATATAGCATGCAGTGTTTATTGCTTCTGCCCAGAAGTGCTTAGCCATACTGGTTTCATTGATCATGGTTCTAGCCATTTCTTGTAGAGTCCTATTCTTTCGCTCTACAACTCCATTTTGCTGTGGAGTTCTAGGGCAAGAGAAATCATGGGCAATACCATTTTCTTTGAAGAACTCCTCAAAGAATCTGTTCTCAAATTCACCATCATGATCACTTCTGACCTTTATGATTTTGCACTCCTTCTCAGATTGAATCTGAGTGCAGAATTCAAAGAACACTGAATGAGACTCATCCTTGTGTTTTAAGAACTTTACCCATGTCCAACGGCTATAATCATCTACGATGACTAATCCATATTTCTTCCCTCTGACAGATGCTGTTTTGACTGGTCCAAACAGATCAATGTGCAGAAGTTCTAACGGCCTTGAGGAAGAGACAACATTCTTAGATTTGAATGCAGGTCTGGAGAACTTGCCCTTCTGACATGCTTCACAAAGAGCATCTGATTTGTATTTTAGATTTGGGAGTCCTCTGACCAGATTTAGTTTGTTAATCTGAGAAATCTTTCTCAAACTAGCATGTCCTAATCTTCTGTGCTAGACCCATTGCTCTTCAGAAACAGACATAAGGCAAGTCACCTTCTGCTTCTCAAGATCTGAAAGATCAATCTTATAAATGTTGTTATTTCTCTTGCCTGTAAATAGGATTAAGCCATCCTTCTGACTTACAGCCTTGCAAGACTTTTGATTGAAGATTATGTCATAACCATTGTCACTTAATTGACTTATGGACAATAAGTTATGCGATAATCCTTCTACAAGAAGTACATTAGTTATGGAAGGAGAGTTACCAACACTTATGGTTCCAGAGCCAATAATCTTGCCCTTCTGATCTCCTTCAAACTTGACTTCACCACCAGATTTAAGCACCAGGTCTTGGAACATAGACCTTCTTCCCGTCATATGTCGCGAGCACCCAGAGTCCAGGTACCATGACATTTTGTGCTTTGTCTTCTTTTCTGCTAAAGATATCTGCAACAGAAATTATCTTCTCATTAGGTACCCACAATTTCTTGGGTCCTTTCTTGTTAGTTTTCCTCAAGTTCTGATTGAACTTGGGTTTTGCATTATAAGTAACAGGAGGAACAACATGATATTCTTTAGGTTTGGCAGCATGATATCTTTTAGGTTGTGTCACATGCTTCTTGGTGTGTGTAGTGTTAAAGCTTTGTACATGTGAGGTGAGCCTAATATCATGTGAGTAGCCATATTTGAACTGATCATACAATGGCTTGTATGTGATTTTCAAATCATCAATAGGTTCAAATTTATGTGAGGTATCACCCTCATAGCCAAAACCAAACCTTTTGTTTCCAGAAACACCATATATCATAGAAGCAAGATGACTTCTGCCAATACTTCTAGATAGGAACTTTCTAAAGCTCGAGTCATATTCTTTCAGAATATGATTGAGACTAGGAATGGATTTTTCTGATTCAGAAGGAGATCCACTATCTTTGGATAATTTTAAAAATTTTTCCTTCAGTTTAAAATTTTCCACTTCCAGCTTCTTAGTTTCAAATTAAAATTGCTTTTTCAGATTTTTGTATTTGATACTAAGATGAGCCTTGAGTTCCAGAAGTTCAGTTAAACTGGAAACTAACTCTTCTCTAGACAGTTCAGAAAATACCTCTTCAGAATCTGATTCTGATGTAGATTCTGATCCATCATCCACTGTGGCCATCAGTGCAAGGTTTGCTTGCTCTCCTTCAGAGTCTGATTCTGATTCTGATTCAGAATCATCTCATGTTGCCATAAGACCTTTCTTCTTATGAAACTTCTTCTTGGGATTCTCCTTCTGAAGTTTTGGACATTCATTCTTGAAGTGTCCAGGCTCATTGCACTCATAGCAGATGACCTTCTTCTTGTCAGATCTTCTGCCTCTAGAAGATTCTCCTCTTTCAAGCTTCTTTGAACTTCTGAAGCTCTTGAACTTCCTTTGCTTGCTCTTCCAGAGATGGTTTACCCTTCTGGAGATCATGGACAGTTCATCTTCTTCTTCTGATTCTGATTCTTCAGAATGTACTTCTTCAGCCTGAAAAGCGTTAGTGCATTTTTTATAATTAGATTTTAATGCAATAGACTTACCTTTCTTCTGAGGCTCATTTGCATCCAGCTCTATCTCATGGCTTCTCAAGGCACTGATTAGCTCTTCCAAAGAAACCTCATTCAGATTCTTTGCAATCTTGAATGCAGTCACCATTGGACCCCATCTTCTAGGCAAGCTTCTGATGATCCTCTTTACATGATCAGCTTTGGTGTAGCCTTTGTCCAGAACTCTTAATCCAGCAGTTAGCGTTTGAAATCTTTAAAACATCTTCTCAATATTTTCATCGTCCTCCATCTTGAAGGCGTCATATTTCTGGATTAGAGCAAGAGCTTTGGTCTCCTTGACTTGAGCATTTCCTTCATGGGTCATTTTCAATGACTCATATATATCATAGGCAGTTTCCCTGTTAGATATCTTTTCATACTCAGCATGAGAGATAGCATTCAGCAAAACAGTCCTACATTTATGATGATTTTTGAAAAGCTTCTTTTGATCATCATTCATTTCTTGTCTTGTAAGCCTTACGCCAGTAGCGTTCACTGGATGTTTGTAACCATCCATCAGAAGATCCCATAAGTCACCATCTAGACCAAGGAAGTAACTTTCAAGTTTATCTTTCCAGTATTCAAAGTTTTCACCATCAAATACTGGTGGTCTAGTATAACCATTGTTACCATTTCCATTGTATTGCTCAGTTGAGCCAGATGTAGATGTAGATGTAGGTGGTGAAGTCTCAACCATCTTGACTTAGTGTTTTTCTCTTCCTGAATCTTTTCTAAACACGGTTAAGTGCTTGCACCTTAGAACCGGCGCTCTGATACCAATTGAAGGATAGAAAAACACTTAGAAAGGGGGGGTTTGAATAAGTGTAGCTTTAAAACTAGTAAGATAAAAACAATTTGCACAATGATTTTTATCCTGGTTCGTTGTTAACTAAACTACTCCAGTCCACCCCCTTGGAGTGATTTACTTCACCTGAGGATTTAATCCACTAATCACACGAGATTACAATGGTTTTCCACTTAGACAATCTCTAAGTCTTCTAGAGTATACTGATCATAACCTGATCACTCTAGGAACAATCTGCTTAAATACCCACTAAGACTTTCTAGAGTATTCTGATCAACAACCTGATCACTCTAGTTCTTACAACTTAATGTAAACAAATTCTTTTAAGAGTTACAATGCTTCTTATAAAGCTATTATCACAACTGTGATTTTCTCTTAAGTTTAAGCTTAATCTCACTAAAGTATTACAACAGCAATGTAGTGAGGTTGATGATGAAGTTTGAGAGCTTTTTGAATTGAACAGCGTTTCAGCGTTTGTATTCAGAATTCGTAACTTTGCTTCTCATCAGAACTTCATATTTATAGGCGTTTGAGAAGATGACCGTTGGGAGCATTTAATGCTTTGCGTAATCCGTACAACATTGCATTTAATGTTTCACTCTTTTGTCAACTACCTCGAGCCTTGCTTTCGCTGTGTCTACTGACATTGCCTTTCATAGCTTTCAACGTTCCTTTTGTCAGTCAGCATAGTCTGCCAGCTAGTACTTGCTTCTGATCTGATGTTTGAGTGAACAACGTTTGAATATCATCAGAGTCAAACAGCTTGGTGCAGAGCATCTTCTTGTCTTCTGACCTTGAAGTGCTTCTGAGCGTGATACCATGAGAACTTCAGTGCTTCTGCTTCTGATCTCAAGTTCTTCTAATGCTTCCATAGACCCATGTTCTGATTCTGCTTGACCATCTTCTTATGTCTTGCCAGACCATGTTCTGATGTTGCATGCTGAACCTTCCGAGTCAGTGCTTCTTGCGCTGATTTTGTGCATACTCTTTATATAATTCCTGAAATGGAAGTTGCATAGTATTAGAGTACCACATTATCTCATACAAAATTCATATACATTGTTATCATCAAAACTAAGAATATTGATCAGAACAAATCTTGTTCTAACATATATTTCCCTACTATTCAGTCTTAAGGATTCACGAAAAAGCTTGCCTCAAAGTGCCTCTCAAAAGTTCCAAAAAGTTCATATCTAGGGCATACCAATTCTGTACGTTCCAGCCACTTGCAATCAGAAGTATCGTCTCCAATCTCTTCCTGAGACGATTTAGAGTAAGTATGGATCCAAACATGAATCCCATAACGTGCAAACACTCATAACATGCATGTTCATATTCCTTCACAATTATGATTTTCGTTTTTTATCATCCAACGCGTATTAATTCAATTTGATGCTTTTAACGTGTTTATATTAGTGTGTATAACAGGTTTGAATCATCATAATCGGGCTATCTAAACTAGAACGTGCATCACCATAACTAGGGCTCATGGAAGCCAAGCTTTCGTGTTCCCCTTTTTAGGCCGTTTCAGATTAAACTAACATCACGTATGAATTTGTAGGGGTCTAATTTGGGGATCTGGGTGGTTCTTTGTTGCGTGTGATCTTTATTTTGCAGGTTCCAAGTTGTTACAATCGCTGGCCATGAACTGGTAGAGGAATCCGCAGGAAAATTCGCGGCTATTTCCGCAGCAAATTCCGTAGGTGCCTGCGAAGAAGATAATAAATAGTGACTTTGACTCTTGGACCAAGGCGTGGAAGCATGCAATTCGCCAGTCAAACTAAGGCCTTCCTCTCCCCTCCTGCGATTGGTTTTGAGCGTGGTGTAGGGGCCCCACTTTGACCGGTGTTGAAATTCTCCACTCACTTTTATTTAATCTATTTATTTATTGATGATGGTACTTTTAACAAGAAACGTGCCCAGTATAATTGGCAACCAGCAGGTGCATTCAACCTTATGGGGGCTGGTTCGATCCCCATACAATGCAATTATTTTTCAAGAATTCTCTTGTAACAAATCCTGTATAGGAACAACCCTAACGACTATGGTACACTTGCGATCCTCACCATCCGATCTTCATCGGGATTAAATCCAAGCGCCCAGGAAAGGATGTCTATGGTAGATGCTCACCAAGCAACCACACCCAATTTAAGCTAAGATTTCTAAACTATTTTTTTTTATTATTTTATTTTCGTTTTTAAACATTTATTTATTTCCTTTTGTTTTTATTTAATTTAAATGTTTTTATTATTATAATAATTTCACATAACTATTAATTTAATCGACACTCGATTTTTCTCATAAACATTAAAAATAATTATTTTTTTTACAAGAAAAATTATTATTTTTATATATACTTTTAATCAATTAATTTTAAATATTTGTTAACCTCTAGGCATTTATCAATCCTAATAGCCTTAGTTTGTTGGTAGGTGTTATCCACTAACGCATTTTTAAGCCTTGTAAACCTTTTGGGTCACAATAAGTTTTCTTAAATAACCCTTTTAGGTTTAGGGTTAGGGTTTGTAAACCTTTAGGGTTTGTAATCAATTAGGGTTTAAGATCAGTCAATGCACTAACCTTTTTCTGTCTTTGTTCAAATTTTCAGGATTAATCAAGATTCTCCGATTACGCGCCATGCCAATCAAAAAGCTAAGTTCCGATTCTTTTCTTATTTAAATTTAATTTTTACTTTTGCCTTATAGGTTCAATTAAGGTTTATTTCATATGTTAAGGAACTTCTCTTACACTCACCCCTATTATCTTCATTTTAATTTTCAGGGTCAATGGATGGAAGGTTCGAGGGAGATCAAGGCATTCAATGTTTAAAACTAATTATTGATCTTTCTTATTTTTTCCGTTTGTTAATTTCCCCCATCCCCGCAGGTGTTTATTGTAATAGCGTAGGAACTTTAATTTCTGCCTTTAGTTTCCGCTCACTTTAAACTGCGTGGTTAGTAATCCTAGGGAGTGCAAGCTTTGAATTGAACATAGAATCACCAATAATTACAAGATAAATTATCTAAATTGAATCACGTGATTGTTGCACCCACACACCTTTAGGGTAACCCTTCTTGTTGCCTGTTGCCTTATTATTTATTGCCTTGTTGCCTTAATTCTATCGCCTAAAAATAGTCAAGTCCCTCGATTCCGAGGATACCTAAAGCAATGTTGCCTTCAAAGTTATTGAAACTCCCTCGAAGTTGCCTCGGTAAAAGATGTCTGTCTCAATTGCTAAGGTATCCTCGCATGATGCCTAAAAAGATAAAATGACTATTATATCCTTCCCTTAGACTACCTGCCCTCTTTATGGCATGGGATAGTCTTATGGCGAACGATAAATTCTCGATGACCCTTCAACATCCAATTGAAAGACTTCCTGCCCTCTTATGGTATGGATAGACCCTTTCGCCCGAAAAGCTAAAAGAACGAATTTTAAAACTTAGGGTAGTTGCTATTAGTTGCTTTCTCTTATTCAAATTCAAAATTCAAAATCTTTTCCCACTTCTTTCCAAAGAAGCATTTCAAAAAGACTACACTTATTTACAAGCTAAAGTTCTTATTCAAATTTCTATTCACACCTTACTTTTCAAACAAATCAAACATTTTTGAAAACAAAGTGAGCTAAGCAATTAAGAGCCCGTGGATAACCATGGATGCAAAGGGTGCCTTACACCTTCCCTTTGTATAACTTACCCCCCGAACTCAAAATCTTTTTAAAGGTCTTTTCCCGTTCTTTTAGCCTTTCTATAAATTGGATAAAATAAAAGTCGGTGGCGACTCTTGCTTACCACGACATTTTAAATAAAGTCAGTTCACCGTATTACAGAACTGGCGACTTTGCTGGGGATTTTTTTGAATAAAAGAGGGGTTACCTTAGAGTTAGGATCACTTTAAACTTGTTTGATTTGTTTGCTTTATCTTTAAAGGTTGTTTTGGGTATTCTGCTGTGTGAAAGATCCTACACCCGGATCTAGTGTACCTTAGGTATGTGGCAAGAGACCAGGGAGGTTGTACAACATGTATCGTTATGGTTGAACTGGTGGCCACCGTTAGTGCGATGCTTTGGTTTGTCCTGATGGCCCTTGAATACGATCGAGGAGACATTTGGCTACCGCGTGGTGTCATAAGCACTAATTCGCCCTTAGAACCCTAGTTGAACTTGACTTTGGCCTATAGGAAGTAGCGAGATAGCTGGCTTTGGAATCCTGACTGAAGCCAGTTGATACTCGATGCTACACTCATTGAGATTGGACTCTAGGGATGATTTTGGCTGGCCGATCGAGTGCCATGTTGAGACAATGCCCACGAGAAAGATCAGGGATATGAGCACCATAGAACCCGGTTACTATTCTAGGACAGGTTGAACCAACTAAACTTCAGTGGGGAGGGTACTTACCTACGAACGTCATGCAAGCCCCTAAACTTAAGGACACTTGTTTGACTTGCTTGTGTGTGCTACTAACCCTTTCGTTTCCTTGCAAGTTTTTCTTGTAGGACTTGTTTGTCCTTATCACCTTACGTTTTGCCTGATGCATTGCATCCGCATAACATCATGACATCATAACATTGCATGTTTACTAACCCTTTCAAGGATCTTAGGGATTTAGGGCGCACAATTTTAGGTACTCTTATCAAGGACTGAGTTCCTAATCAAGGGGCAAGAGGATTTATTTTCCTCTGGCCACATACCTTCCAATTCAGAGACTTAGTACCTATCAAGGGGTAAGAGGATTTATTTTCCTCTATCCATATTCAGAAGTATCCTGAATCAGAGGTGATGACCCACTCGATATGGTGAGCTTGATTCTTAAAGAAGGATGTGCCAAGAAGAAAGTCAAAATTCTTCAGATGAAGCTGTGACAGATTCAATGTCTAAATGTCGCTAACTAAATTCCTAACGATCCTTGAAAAACATTGCATCTGCATTCATAACATTGTATAGCAGGTTTCTTACAATAGGTCTCTCATCCTTCGTTGCTGTTTATTTCAGCATCATGAATCTCGAACAATCAGTTAAGGATCTCAAAGCTCAAAACGCTGAGTTCCAAGCCTTGATTCTGAATTTGTCCAAGGGGCAAGAAGAGCTGAAAACCATGGTGACCAAAAAGAAGAATAAGAGGGGCAAAAAGACTATGAGGAAAAAGCTTAGACCGATCTTGCAACTCAGGGAAGCCGAAGTCTCTGAAGACAGTGACGAAGATGAACAAGATGATGATGTTAGTATCAAAACTGATGCAAAAAGTAACCATGATTCTGCCAAGCCCTCTGAAGAAGAAGAGGATTATCACCATGAGGATGAACATCCTGATGACAAATACAAGCTGTTGGAAGAACGCATGAAAGCCATGGAAATTCAAAAGATACCTGGGTTAGATTTTGAGGAACTAGGACTCATCTCTGGAGTTGTTATCCCTCCGAAGTTCAAGACTCCGACCTTTGCTAAGTATGATGGAGTCTCTTGTCCTAAACTACACTTGAGGTCTTATGTGAGAAAGATTCAGCCTCATACTGCTGATAAGAAGCTCTGGATCCATTTCTTTCAAGAAAGCTTATCTGGAACACAACTCGAATGGTACTATCAACTGGAAAGTACCAACATTGTACCTGGGAGGATTTGGTTGTTGCTTTTTACCAGCAATACGAATATAACTCTGACCTTGCGTCGACTCGCATGCAACTACAAAGCATGTCTATGGGACCCAAAGAAAGTTTCAAGGAGTATGCTCAAAAATGGAGAGATCTAGCTGGAAGAGTCAAACCTTCCTTGGCTGACAGAGAGATGGTAGATGTGTTCATGAATACACTGACTGGCTCTTTCTATAGTCATATGTTGGGAAGTTCATCATCCAAAAGGATGATCTTTAGTATTCAGAATGAAACAAACACATCCAAAAGGATGAAAATATGAAATGTTGGGCTTTCTGTTCTTCCACAATTCATAAGGAGTCTTATTTAGAATAGGTCTTATAGAGATTCTATTATGAATATAGCATGCAGTGTTTATTGCTTCTGCCCAGAAGTGCTTAGCCATACTGGTTTCATTGATCATGGTTCTAGCCATTTCTTGTAGAGTCCTATTCTTTCGCTCTACAACTCCATTTTGCTGTGGAGTTCTAGGGCAAGAGAAATCATGGGCAATACCATTTTCTTTGAAGAACTCCTCAAAGAATCTGTTCTCAAATTCACCATCATGATCACTTCTGACCTTTATGATTTTGGACTCCTTCTCAGATTGAATTTGAGTGCAGAATTCAAAGAACACTAAATGAGACTCATCCTTGTGTTTTAAGAACTTTACCCATGTCCAACGGCTATAATCATCTATGATGACTAATCCATATTTCTTCCCTCTGACAGATGCTGTTTTGACTGGTCCAAACAGATCAATGTGCAGAAGTTCTAACGGCCTTGAGGAAGAGACAACATTCTTAGATTTGAATGCAGGTCTGGAGAACTTGCCCTTCTGACATGCTTCACAAAGAGCATCTGATTTGTATTTTAGATTTGGGAGTCCTCTGACCAGATTTAGTTTGTTAATCTGAGAAATCTTTCTCAAACTAGCATGTCCTAATCTTCTGTGCCAGACCCATTGCTCTTCAGAAACAGACATAAGGCAAGTCACCTTCTGCTTCTCAAGATCTGAAAGATCAATCTTATAAATGTTGTTATTTCTCTTGCCTGTAAATAGGATTGAGCCATCCTTCTGACTTACAGCCTTGCAAGACTTTTGATTGAAGATTATGTCATAACCATTGTCACTTAATTGACTTATGGACAATAAGTTATGCGATAATCCTTCTACAAGAAGTACATTAGTTATGGAAGGAGAGTTACCAATACTTATGGTTCCAGAGCCAATAATCTTGCCCTTCTGATCTCCTTCAAACTTGACTTCACCACCAGATTTAAGCACCAGGTCTTGGAACATAGACCTTCTTCCCGTCATATGTCGCGAGCACCCAGAGTCCAGGTACCATGACATTTTGTGCTTCGTCTTCTTTTCTGCTAAAGATATCTGCAACAGAAATTATCTTCTCATTAGGTACCCACAATTTCTTGGGTCCTTTCTTGTTAGTTTTCCTCAAGTTCTGATTGAACTTGGGTTTTGCATTATAAGTAACAGGAGGAACAACATGATATTCTTTAGGTTTGGCAGCATGATATCTTTTAGGTTGTGTCACATGCTTCTTGGTGTGTGTAGTGTTAAAGCTTTGTACATGTGAGGTGAGCCTAATATCATGTGAGTAGCCATATTTGAACTGATCATACAATGGCTTGTATGTGATTTTCAAATCATCAATAGGTTCAAATTTATGTGAGGTATCACCCTCATAGCCAAAACCAAACCTTTTGTTTCCAGAAACACCATATATCATAGAAGCAAGATGACTTCTGCCAATACTTCTAGATAGGAACTTTCTAAAGCTCGAGTCATATTCTTTCAGAATATGATTGAGACTAGGAATGGATTTTTCTGATTCAGAAGGAGATCCACTATCTTTGGATAATTTTAAAAATTTTTCCTTCAGTTCAGAATTTTCCACTTCCAGCTTCTTAGTTTCAAATTAAAATTGCTTTTTCAGCTTTTTGTATTTGATACTAAGATGAGCCTTGAGTTCCAGAAGTTCAGTTAAACTGGAAACTAACTCTTCTCTAGACAGTTCAGAAAATACCTCTTCAGAATCTGATTCTGATGTAGATTCTGATCCATCATCCACTGTGGCCATCAGTGCAAGGTTTGCTTGCTCTCCTTCAGAGTCTGATTCTGATTCTGATTCTGATTCAGAATCATCTCATGTTGCCATAAGACCTTTCTTCTTATGAAACTTCTTCTTGGGATTCTCCTTCTGAAGTTTTGGACATTCATTCTTGAAGTGTCCAGGCTCATTGCACTCATAGCAGATGACCTTCTTCTTGTCAGATCTTCTGCCTCCAGAAGATTCTCCTCTTTCAAGCTTCTTTGAACTTCTGAAGCTCTTGAACTTCCTTTGCTTGCTCTTCCAGAGATGGTTTACCCTTCTGGAGATCATGGACAGTTCATCTTCTTCTTCTGATTCTGATTCTTCAGAATGTACTTCTTCAGCCTGAAAAGCGTTAGTGCATTTTTTATAATTAGATTTTAATGCAATAGACTTACCTTTCTTCTGAGGCTCATTTGCATCCAGCTCTATCTCATGGCTTCTCAAGGCACTGATTAGCTCTTCCAAAGAAACCTCATTCAGATTCTTTGCAATCTTGAATGCAGTCACCATTGGACCCCATCTTCTAGGCAAGCTTCTGATGATCCTCTTTACATGATCAGCTTTGGTGTAGCCTTTGTCCAGAACTCTTAATCCAGCAGTTAGCGTTTGAAATCTTTAAAACATCTTCTCAATATTTTCATCGTCCTCCATCTTGAAGGCGTCATATTTCTGGATTAGAGCAAGAGCTTTGGTCTCCTTGACTTGAGCATTTCCTTCATGGGTCATTTTCAATGACTCATATATATCATAGGCAGTTTCCCTGTTAGATATCTTCTCATACTCAGCATGAGAGATAGCATTCAGCAAAACAGTCCTACATTTATGATGATTTTTGAAAAGCTTCTTTTGATCATCATTCATTTCTTGTCTTGTAAGCCTTACGCCAGTAGCGTTCACTGGATGTTTGTAACCATCCATCAGAAGATCCCATAAGTCACCATCTAGACCAAGGAAGTAACTTTCAAGTTTATCTTTCCAGTATTCAAAGTTTTCACCATCAAATACTGGTGGTCTAGTATAACCGTTGTTACCATTTCCATTGTATTGCTCAGTTGAGCCAGATGTAGATGTAGATGTAGGTGGTGAAGTCTCAACCATCTTGACTTAGTGTTTTTCTCTTCCTGAATCTTTTCTAAACACGGTTAAGTGCTTGCACCTTAGAACCGGCGCTCTGATACCAATTGAAGGATAGAAAAACACTTAGAAAGGGGGGGTTTGAATAAGTGTAGCTTTAAAACTAGTAAGATAAAAACAATTTGCACAATGATTTTTATCCTGGTTCGTTGTTAACTAAACTACTCCAGTCCACCCCCTTGGAGTGATTTACTTCACCTGAGGATTTAATCCACTAATCACACGAGATTACAATGGTTTTCCACTTAGACAACTTCTAAGTCTTCTAGAGTATACTGATCACAACCTGATCACTTTAGGAACAATCTGCTTAAATACCCACTAAGACTTTCTAGAGTATTCTGATCAACAACCTGATCACTCTAGTTCTTACAACTTAATGTAAACAAATTCTTTTAAGAGTTACAATACTTCTTATAAAGCTATTATCACAACTGTGATTTTCTCTTAAGTTTAAGCTTAATCTCACTAAAGTATTACAACAACAATGTAGTGAGGTTGATGATGAAGTTTGAGAGCTTTTTGAATTGAACAGCGTTTCAGCGTTTGTATTCAGAATTCGTAACTTTGCTTCTCATCAGAACTTCATATTTATAGGCGTTTGAGAAGATGACCGTTGGGAGCATTTAATGCTTTGCGTAATCCGTACAACATTGCATTTAATGTTTCACTCTTTTGTCAACTACCTCGAGCCTTGCTTTCGCTGTGTCTACTGACATTGCCTTTCATAGCTTTCAACGTTCCTTTTGTCAGTCAGCATAGTCTGCCAGCTAGTACTTGCTTCTGATCTGATGTTTGAGTGAACAACGTTTGAATATCATCAGAGTCAAACAGCTTGGTGCAGAGCATCTTCTTGTCTTCTGACCTTGAAGTGCTTCTGAGCGTGATACCATGAGAACTTCAGTGCTTCTGCTTCTGATCTCAAGTTCTTCGGATGCTTCCATAGACCCATGTTCTGATTCTGCTTGACCATCTTCTGATGTCTTGCCAGACCATGTTCTGATGTTGCATGCTGAACCTTCCGAGTCAGTGCTTCTTGCGCTGATTTTGTGCATACTCTTTATATAATTCCTGAAATGGAAGTTGCATAGTATTAGAGTACCACATTATCTCATACAAAATTCATATACATTATTATCATCAAAACTAAGAATATTGATCAGAACAAATCTTGTTCTAACATATATTTCCCTACTATTCAGTCTTAAGGATTCACGAAAAAGCTTGCCTCAAAGTGCCTCTCAAAAGTTCCAAAAAGTTCATATCTAGGGCATACCAATTCTGTACGTTCCAGCCACTTGCAATCAGAAGTATCGTCTCCAATCTCTTCCTGAGACGATTTAGAGTAAGTATGGATCCAAACATGAATCCCATAACGTGCAAACACTCATAACATGCATGTTCATATTCCTTCACAATTATGATTTTCGTTTTTTTTATCATCCAACGCGTATTAATTCAATTTGATGCTTTTAACGTGTTTATATTAGTGTGTATAACAGGTTTGAATCATCATAATCGGGCTATCTAAACTAGAACGTGCATCACCATAACTAGGGCTCATGGAAGCCAAGCTTTCGTGTTCCCCTTTTTAGGCCGTTTCAGATTAAACTAACATCACCTATGAATTTGTAGGGGTCTAATTTGGGGATCTGGGTGGTTCTTTGTTGCGTGTGATCTTTATTTTGCAGGTTCCAAGTTGTTACAATCGCTGGCCATGAACTGGTAGAGGAATCCGCAGGAAAATTCGCGGCTATTTCCGCAGCAAATCTGTAGGTGCCTGCGAAGAAGATAATAAATAGTGACTTTGACTCTTGGACCAAGGCGTGGAAGCATGCAATTCGCCAGTCAAACTAAGGCCTTCCTCTCCCCTCCTACGATTGGTTTTGAGCGTGGTGTAGGGGCCCCACTTTGACCGGTGTTGAAATTCTCCACTCACTTTTATTTAATCTATTTATTTATTGATGATGGTACTTTTAACAAGAAACGTGCCCAGTATAATTGGCAACCAGCAGGTGCATTCAACCTTATGGGGGCTGGTTCGATCCCCATACAATGCAATTATTTTTCAAGAATTTTCTTGTAACAAATCCTGTATAGGAACAACCCTAACGACTATGGTACACTTGCGATCCTCACCGTCGGATCTTCATCGGGATTAAATCCAAGCGCCCAGGAAAGGATGTCTGTGGTAGATGCTCACCAAGGAACCACACCCAATTTAAGCTAAGATTTCTAAACTATTTTTTTTATTATTTTATTTTCGTTTTTAAACATTTATTTATTTCCTTTTGTTTTTATTTAATTTAAATGTTTTTATTATTATAATAATTTCACATAACTATTAATTTAATCGACACTCGATTTTTCTCATAAACATTAAAAATAATTATTTTTTTTACAAGAAAAATTATTATTTTTATATATACTTTTAATCAATTAATTTTAAATATTTGTTAACCTCTAGGCATTTATCAATCCTAATAGCCTTAGTTTGTTGGTAGGTGTTATCCACTAACGCATTTTTAAGCCTTGTAAACCTTTTGGGTCACAATAAGTTTTCTTAAATAACCCTTTTAGGTTTAGGGTTAGGGTTTGTAAACCTTTAGGGTTTGTAATCAATTAGGGTTTAAGATCAGTCAATGCACTAACCTTTTTCTGTCTTTGTTCAAATTTTCAGGATTAATCAAGATTCTCCGATTACGCGCCATGCCAATCAAAAAGCTAAGTTCCGATTCTTTTCTTATTTAAATTTAATTTTTACTTTTGCCTTATAGGTTCAATTAGGGTTTATTTCATATGTTAAGGAACTTCTCTTACACTCACCCCTATTATCTTCATTTTAATTTTCAGGGTCAATGGATGGAAGGTTCGAGGGAGATAAAGGCATTCAATGTTTAAAACTAATTATTGATCTTTCTTATTTTTTCCGTTTGTTAATTTCCCCCATCCCCGCAGGTGTTTATTGTAATAGCGTAGGAACTTTAATTTCTGCCTTTAGTTTCCGCTCACTTTAAACTGCGTGGTTAGTAATCCTAGGGAGTGCAAGCTTTGAATTGAACATAGAATCACCAATAATTACAAGATAAATTATCTAAATTGAATCACGTGATTGTTGCACCCACACACCTTTAGGGTAACCCTTCTTGTTGCCTGTTGCCTTATTATTTATTGCCTTGTTGCCTTAATTCTATCGCCTAAAAATAGTCAAGTCCCTCGATTCCGAGGATACCTAAAGCAATGTTGCATTCAAAGTTATTGAAACTCCCTCGAAGTTGCCTCGGTAAAAGATGACTGTCTCAATTGCTAAGGTATCCTCGCATGATGCCTAAAAAGATAAAATGACTATTATATCCTTCCCTTAGACTACCTGCCCTCTTTATGGCATGGGATAGTCTTATGGCGAACGATAAATTCTCGATGACCCTTCAACATCCAATTGAAAGACTTCCTGCCCTCTTATGGTATGGATAGACCCTTTCGCCCGAAAAGCTAAAAGAACGAATTTTAAAACTTAGGGTAGTTGCTATTAGTTGCTTGCTCTTATTCAAATTCAAAATTCAAAATCTTTTCCCACTTCTTTCCAAAGAAGCATTTCAAAAAGACTACGCTTATTTACAAGCTAAAGTTCTTATTCAAATTTCTATTCACACCTTACTTTTCAAACAAATCAAACATTTTTGAAAACAAAGTGAGCTAAGCAATTAAGAGCCCGTGGATAACCATGGATGCAAAGGGTGCCTTACACCTTCCCTTTGTATAACTTACCCCCCGAACTCAAAATCTTTTTAAAGGTCTTTTCCTGTTCTTTTAGCCTTTCTATAAATTGGATAAAATAAAAGTCGGTGGCGACTCTTGCGTACCACGACATTTTAAATAAAGTCAGTTCACCGTATTACAGAACTGGCGACTCTGCTGGGGATTTTTTCGAATAAAAGAGGGGTTACCTTAGAGTTAGGATCACTTTAAACTTGTTTGATTTGTTTGCTTTATCTTTAAAGGTTGTTTTGGGTATTCTGCTGTGTGAAAGATCCTACACCCGGATCTAGTGTACCTTAGGTATGTGGCAAGAGACCAGGGAGGTTGTACAACATGTATCGTTATGGTTGAACTGGTGGCCACCGTTAGTGCGATGCTTTGGTTTGTCCTGATGGCCCTTGAATATGATCGAGGAGACATTTGGCTACCGCGTGGTGTCATAAGCACTAATTCGCCCTTAGAACCCTAGTTGAACTTGACTTTGGCCTATAGGAAGTAGCGAGATAGCTGGCTTTGGAATCCTGACTGAAGCCAGTTGATACTCGATGCTACACTCATTGAGATTGGACTCTAGGGATGATTTTGGTTGGCCGATCGAGTGCCATGTTGAGACAATGCCCACGAGAAAGATCAGGGATATGAGCACCATAGAACCCGGTTACTATTCTAGGACAGGTTGAACCAACTAAACTTCAGTGGGGAGGGTACTTACCTACGAACTTCATGCAAGCCCCTAAACTTAAGGACACTTGTTTGACTTGCTTGTGTGTGCTACTAACCCTTTCGTTTCCTTGCAGGTTTTTTCTTGTAGGACTTGTTTGTCCTTATCACCTTACGTTTTGCCTGATGCATTACATCCGCATAACATCATGACATCATGACATCATAACATTGCATGTTTACTAACCCTTTCAAGGATCTTAGGGATTTAGGGCGCACAATTTTAGGTACTCTTATCAAGGACCGAATTCTTAATCAAGGGGCAAGAGGATTTATTTTCCTCTGGCCACATACCTTCCAATTCAGAGACTTAGTACCTATCAAGGGGTAAGAGGATTTATTTTCCTCTATCCATATTCAGAAGTATCCCGAATCAGAGGCGATGACCCACTCGATATGGTGAGCTTGATTCTTAAAGAAGGACGTGCCAAGAAGAAAGTAAAAATTCTTCAGATGAAGCTGTGACAGATTCAATGTCTAAATGTCGCTAACTAAATTCCTAACGATCCTTGAAAAACATTGCATCTGCATTCATAATATTGTATAGCAGGTTTCTTACAATAGGTCTCTCATCCTTCGTTGCTGTTTATTTCAGCATCATGAATCTCGAATAATCAGTTAAGGATCTCAAAGCTCAAAACGCTGAGTTCCAAGCCTTGATTCTGAATTTGTCCAAGGGGCAAGAAGAGCTGAAAACCATGGTGACCAAAAAGAAGAATAAGAGGGGCAAAAAGACTCTGAGGAAAAAGCTTAGACCGATCTTGCAACTCAGGGAAGCCGAAGTCTCTGAAGACAGTGACGAAGATGAACAAGATGATGATGTTAGTATCAAAACTGATGCAAAAAGTAACCATGATTCTGCCAAGCCCTCTGAAGAAGAAGAGGATTATCACCATGAGGATGAACATCCTGATGACAAATACAAGCTGTTGGAAGAACGCATGAAAGCCATGGAAATTCAAAAGATACCTGGGTTAGATTTTGAGGAACTAGGACTCATCTCTGGAGTTGTTATCCCTCCGAAGTTCAAGACTCCGACCTTTGCTAAGTATGATGGAGTCTCTTGTCCTAAACTACACTTGAGGTCTTATGTGAGAAAGATTCAGCCTCATACTGCTGATAAGAAGCTCTGGATCCATTTCTTTCAAGAAAGCTTATTTGGAACACAACTCGAATGGTACTATCAACTGGAAAGTATCGTACCTAGGAGGATTTGGTTGTTGCTTTTTACCATCAATACGAATATAACTCTGACCTTGCACCGACTCGCATGCAACTATAAAGCATGTCTATGGGACCCAAAGAAAGTTTCAAGGAGTATGCTAAAAAATGGAGAGATCTAGCTGGAAGAGTCAAACCTTCCTTGGCTGACAGAGAGATGGTAGATATGTTCATGAATACACTGACTGGCTCTTTCTATAGTCATATGCTGGGAAGTTCATCATCTGGATTCACCGAGCTTATACTGACTGGGGAACATGTTGAAAGTGGTATCCGAAGCGGTAAAATTCAAATGGCTACATATTCTAATACCTCAAAGAAAGCGCACAATGAGAGGAATGAATCTAATACTGTGGGGAAGATCCTAGCCTCTAATCAAGCGCTGATACGACAAGGGGGCAACCAGCGTAAACCAGGCACATCTAAAAGACAATTCACAAAGATCAACATAACTTTGGCTGAAGCGTTACAACAGTTACTAAAAGCAGGGTTGATTACCTTAAAGGATCCTCCTCTGAAGCCCAATACCTTATCTCATCAATATAATCCTAATGCAAGATGCGCTTATCATTCTGACAGCATAGGGCATGTGTTACCCTAAGATTTCGCCTACTAAAAATGGGATTTGATAGTATAGAATATTAATAATTAACCTTTGAGAAAAGTGCAAAATATTAATGTCTTGAGTCGAAGCAATTCGAATAAAGAGTTCTTGTCAGTCGAGGTGGTTCGACTAAAATTGGCAAATTGCCATGTCTGGTCGACTAAAATATGTAGAAAAACTTAGGCGTTTGCCAAGTATAGATTTGAAGTCGGAGGATATCAGAAGTCAAAAGAACAGTTTCAGACAGTTTTCAAGTAGTTTCTAAAAGACGCGTGGAAGTCTCACAGACGAAGATGCTGCATGTCGAGGACACGTGTTGGCTAGTAATTAGTCTACCGTTAGTAGTAGTTATTTTATTTGTACTATTTAAGCAAGTTTCAGATGAATAGTTAAAGGTCCGCATTTTCTACAAAACACAAGTGAAACTCAAATCTCTGTGCAAAATGAGTAATGAGTGCTGCTTTGGAATGTATGTATGCGCACCAATTTAATTTATGCAATCATTCACGTTATGCTTTACTTTCAATGCACATTTACTGCATTTTGTCATTTTCAATTTACTTTAAAGCCTTTAATTTCAGTGTGTTCTTTATTGTAAAGTTTTTACTGCATTCAATATACGTAACAGACAAAGAAAAGCAATAAGTCCTGGAATATTCTAGTTGATTCCGCAAAAGTAACCTTTAAAAATGAAACTAGCGATTGTTTACCATATTTCTGGGTAAACAGCATGACACTAATGATTGTTGGCCGTTGAAGAACAAAATCCAGGATATGATCGACGCTGGAGAAATTGAGTTCAACTCTCCTGCAACCATGCCTAATCACAACAAGAGTGCTAATACTGTGGATGGCTAGAAGGGTGGACTTTAAGATCATTAGTTTTACTTTCAGTTGCAATTTCTTTTTCTGTTTGTTTAAACATTCGACTTATGATAGACATTATTTGTTTTAATAATCATCATCAGTGCATTGCATATGTTTGTCTTGAGTAATTTATTTCGCTATCACTCTTTCTAAACTATGTCTTTACTTTGCATATGTTTTGTGATACTCGACTCCTGCTAAAAGTTGTGTGCCTTTTGAGGGAGGATGACGAAAACGATACCGCAACCTCATACAGTATGCTTTTGAGCGGACTATGCTGACGATGTACAGGCATTGTTTCAATTCCTAAACAGTGGAGATATAAGGATGTTAATCCCTCGTCAACCCCTTTGAGCCTAAGAAGTAGAAGTTTCTTTCTTGTACTAATTAAAACCCTTGATCATAACCTGGGGCAGAGTAGTTCTCAGTTAATTTGGCTGTGCATTATATTTTAAGAGAATCAATCAGTACACCTTTCAACAAAGGTTTCAATCATAAGCGTTCTTCCGCACACATCAAAGAATTGTTGGTCAATCAAAAGCCAATGATGGTTCATCAATCATTAAGCAAGGCAGTCAATATCTTTCAAAAAAAATAAAAAAACATATATACAAAGAAAAGCCTGCTAAGTCAAAAATCAAAAAGAAGACTTAGGCAAAAATCAAGGCATCCCGCTGACTGTAAGCTCAAAATAGACAGTTCAGGCAAAAGTTAGGGGTATCAAAAAGACGAAAAAAGAGAAGTCAATAAATTCCTGAACAACACAATGTTGTGACTACCAAAAGGAAGAAGTGACTGCCATCTCAAAAGTTCTCTTTGCTTGTGAACCATCATCATTCTCAAAGGTGCAAATCCAAAAGTCTCTTGGAACCTGAAGGCATAAGTTGAATTAACTGAGCTTAAGACTAAAGATCATCACGAAGAGGGGTGGGTACAATCAAATTTGGAGCCTTTATCCTTTGTTTCTTAAACCGTGAACCAAGCCACGTTACAACCCTTGAAAGTCCTAATTGAAGCATGGTTAGTTCGAAAGCATACTGTCACCAAAAAGGTATCCCGACTCCTTAAGGTTTACTACAAATGCTAAGTTGATATCCTGTTCTTTACAAACACCACGTTTTTATAAACATCACGCTTTTACATCTCCAGTTTTAATGCTTTTCAACAAACTCAAGACAGACATATGCATTGCATCTCATGAATTCATTATTAAACATATTCTGCTACATAATTTCAAATGTTAGCATCAGGAAGAATCTGCAAAGGGTACGACTAATGACTAACAGTTATCCCAACAGACAAGATCACTCTAGAAGCAATGTATACAAGGGGCATGATATGCTTTATCCAGTCAATACTGGGGCAATCAGGTCAAAATTCCGAGAGTCTCTCAAAGAATACAAATCAATCAGGGGCACGCACCCAAGTGGGTCTGAAGCTACTTCCCGATCAGCCAGGGGCATCATACTAAGTACTAGGGGCATGTCATCCAAGTTACGCATCTCATAAGGTCCTCGCGAGGCGAATCTCTTCAAAATTCCCTAATAGCTGGGGCAAAGATGTGTAAAGCCTGCTTGACACTTCAACCAACACTCATTGGCGTGTCCCAATCAATACAAGTCCAGGAAAGGCAAGAGCTATAAATCACTGGGGGAAATATTCAAAGTATTCATGCCTCCCCACGAAGCCGGTTACACAGGATCATATCCCCACAGAGTAATCATTAAGAAGATACCTTCAAATGTTCTCGTCCCAACAAAGACTTAGTTCCTCAA
Source organism: Vicia villosa (assembly GCF_029867415.1). Lineage (NCBI taxonomy): Eukaryota > Viridiplantae > Streptophyta > Magnoliopsida > Fabales > Fabaceae > Vicia > Vicia villosa. The sequence goes on from NW_026706060.1 coordinate 115,138, forward strand.
CGGAGTTTACATCTTCGACATTGTCGGTTCCCCGACACTTTTTCTCTTCTCCAAACAGGGTTATTCATCTCTCTGGTCAGGGTACACCAAGATCAATCATTCAAACCGCTTTCATCCCCAAGCAGAAATCATAAATCCCCAGCTACACATCTTTAAAAAAAGATCAAATATCCAAGTCACAATGATACAGAGATTTATTTTCTCAGAACAACATCAGTTATACATCATATACATCACATACATATTCATTCATTGCATACATTACTTCATGATAAACATACGGGTTTCTCATTTATTTGGAGAGACTCGTCATATAATACATCATGACATTGCATATTTATAACTTTGTTTTCAGGTTCCGCCTCGACAAGCATTCTCTATCAGATATGGTCTAATGTATGACTCGTTTTGGTATTCTCAGACAGATATGGTCTAATGTATGACTCGTTCTGGCATTATCCAACATATATGGTCTAATGTATGACACGTTCTGGTATTCTCAGTCAGATATGGTCTAATGTATGACTCGTTCTGGCATTATCCAACAGATATGGTCTAATGTATGACACGTTCTGGTATTCTCAGTCAGATATGGTCTAATGTATGACTCGTTCTGGCATTATCCAATAGATATGTGGTCTAATGTATGACCCGTTCCTGTATTCTCAGTCAGATATGGTCTAGTGTATGACTCGTTCTAGTATTCTCCTTCAGATATGATTTAATGAATAACTCGTTCTGATTTCCTACTTCCAGATATGGTCTAATGTACGACTCGTTCTGGTATCCTTCCTCAGATATGGTCTAGTGTATGACTCGTTCTGGTATTCTCCTTCAGATATGGTTTAATGAATAACTCGTTCTGACGTCCTCTATCATATATGGTCTAATGTATGACCCGTTATGGTATTCTATTTACAAGATCTAATTCTATCATCACGAACGGTGTAGACGCGATCATCTCTCCAAGATCTAATTCAGTTACTACGAATGGTGCTGACACGATCAACCTTCCAAGATATAGCTCTATCATCACAAACAAGGTAGACGCAATCAACTGTCAAAGTCTAAACTCTGTTACTACGAACAGAAAATGACACGATTAACATTCAACAACTACTTCTCAACACTTCAAATTCAGATATAATCTAACGTACGATTCATTCTGACTTTTAAAACTTATCGAGACAGATGGCATCTTTAAGCCCATCACAATTAAACCCCAAGAATCCGGATGGCATCTTTAAGCCCATCTCTGACAATACTCTGCTTGGATGGCATCTTTAAGCCCATCTCCTACAAAAATTCCCTACTTCAGCCAGGGCAAATTCCTGGGTATTCTAGTGTTCAATCCTCTTCTACCTCCAGATTCCGACAGGCACACAAGCCAATCTACATCCTCAGGTATAAGAAGATTGAACAGGGGCAGCTGTCATACCCCAAAATTTACCCATAATATTTAATCATATTTCAGTCCATCTGACTTTCAAATGCTCAAAGATCTCCAATTGCTCAAAGCTACCTACCTCCTAAACGAATGCCTTTGAACTAGGGTTTTGATCTTCTCAAAGAGAAATCAACTTCTGATACCTCAAGTGGACTCCATGAGCTCTCATATGCTCAAAAGGGTCCTCATGCCAAGTTGCAAGCTCTGATTCATAAGATTGCTCAGACAACAGTTCAAATAGTCAACAGTCGACTATTTTGACCTAAAAGTCAACTGTGGTCAAAGTACAGTCAAAATTCCTGATTTTTGGTCAACATCCTCATTTTGAAGTATCATTCATCATTTGATCAAGGATTGATCATGATTCATCAAGAAAAGCTCCAAAATCATCAAAAACCTAAGTTTCTAAATTAGGGTTTTTAAAGAGAAAGTCAACCCAACTTTGACCAGCCATAACTTTCACATGGAACGTCCGAAATTTTCCATCCAAAGCTCAATTTGAAGGAAATTGAATTCTCTACAATTTTGTCTCTCACATGCCAAGGCCAAAAATGCATCATTTGAGAGATATGAGCCAATACATTACAGGTCATTCTAAGAGCTCGCAAAAAGCAGTTTTATGTCAGGAGCCATATCATCAAGATAAAATCCCCAAATGCAAAAAAGCTTCCACAGGGGCTTATAGAGGACATCTTGAGCTTTCCAAAAAGTCCTAGAACATCTTCAGAGGATAAAAATTGAGAGAGTTATGATCGACAGAAGTTGGGTGAAAAATTGGGGAATGCATGAAACCCTAAGTGAGCAAATTCATATTTTGGATAATGGGCCTATAATATTATGTTGTCCACGTGACAGGGAGCTTATAAGAGGCCCTTAGATCATTTTTCATTTATTTAATGGTTTTATTTCATTTATTCTTGAATTCATCAATTTAAATTCAAAATAGATCAAATAAAATCATAAGATATTATATGATTAATCCTCCAAATATTTGATCAATCCAAATTGACCTAGAAATCAGCAAAATTCGTGGAAAAAGAAATTGGAAAGAGAATGAAGCTAAAATAGAAAGATTGCATTATATTTCCAATCAAATATTCTCAATTTTCTTTCTCATCAATAACATGATTTGATTGCAAATTTTCAACCCTAATTCACACATTATATATTTCCCTACTATTCAGTCTTAAGGATTCACGAAAAAGCTTGCCTCAAAGTGCCTCTCAAAAGTTCCAAAAAGTTCATATCTAGGGCATACCAATTTTGTACGTTCTAGCCACTTGCAATCAGAAGTATCGTCTCCAATCTCTTCCTGAGACGATTTAGAGTAAGTATGGATCCAAACATGAATCCCATAACGTGCAAACACTCATAACATGCATGTTCATATTCCTTCACAATTATGATTTTCGTTTTTTATCATCCAACGCGTATTAATTCAATTTGATGCTTTTAACGTGTTTATATTAGTGTGTATAACAGGTTTGAATCATCAGAATCGGGCTATCCAAACTAGAACGTGCATCACCATAGCTAGGGCTCATGGAAGCCAAGCTTTCGTGTTCCCCTTTTTAGGCCGTTTCAGATTAAACTAACATCACCTATGAATTTGTAGGGGTCTAATTTAGGGATCTGGGTGGTTCTTTGTTGCGTGTGATCTTTATTTTGCAGGTTCCAAGTTGTTACAATCGCTGGCCATGAATTGGTAGAGGAATCCGCAGGAAAATTCGCGGCTATTTCCGCAGCAAATTCCGTAGGTGCCTGCGAAGAAGATAATAAATAGTGACTTTGACTCTTGGACCAAGGCGTGGAAGCATGCAATTCGCCAGTCAAACTAAGGCCTTCCTTTCCCCTCCTGCGATTGGTTTTGAGCGTGGTGTAGGGGCCCCACTTTGACCGGTGTTGAAATTCTCCACTCACTTTTATTTAATCTATTTATTTAATGATGATGGTACTTTTAACAAGAAACGTGCCCAGTATAATTGGCAACCAGCAGGTGCATTCAACCTTATGGGGGCTGGTTCGATCCCCATACAATGCAATTATTTTTCAAGAATTTTCTTGTAACAAATCCTGTATAGGAACAACCCTAACGACTATGGTACACTTGCGATCCTCACCATCCGATCTTCATCGGGATTAAATCCAAGCGCCCAGGAAAGGATGTCTGTGGTAGATGCTCACCAAGCAACCACACCCAATTTAAGCTAAGATTTCTAAACTATTTTTTTTTATTATTTTATTTTCGTTTTTAAACATTTATTTATTTCCTTTTGTTTTTATTTAATTTAAATGTTTTTATTATTATAATAATTTCACATAACTATTAATTTAATCGACACTCGATTTTTCTCATAAACATTAAAAATAATTATTTTTTTTACAAGAAAAATTATTATTTTTATATATACTTTTAATCAATTAATTTTAAATATTTGTTAACCTCTAGGCATTTATCAATCCTAATAGCCTTAGTTTGTTGGTAGGTGTTATCCACTAACGCATTTTTAAGTCTTGTAAACCTTTTGGGTCACAATAAGTTTTCTTAAATAACCCTTTTAGGTTTAGGGTTAGGGTTTGTAAACCTTTAGGGTTTGTAATCAATTAGGGTTTAAGATCAGTCAATGCACTAACCTTTTTCTATCTTTGTTCAAATTTTCAGGATTAATCAAGATTCTCCGATTACGCGCCATGCCAATCAAAAAGCTAAGTTCCGATTCTTTTCTTATTTAAATTTAATTTACTTTTGCCTTATAGGTTCAATTAGGGTTTATTTCATATGTTAAGGAACTTCTCTTACACTCACCCCTATTATCTTCATTTTAATTTTCAGGGTCAATGGATGGAAGGTTCGAGGGAGATCAAGGCATTCAATGTTTAAAACTAATTATTGATCTTTCTTATTTTTTCCGTTTGTTAATTTCTCCCATCCCCGCAGGTGTTTATTGTAATAGCGTAGGAACTTTAATTTCTGCCTTTAGTTTCCGCTCACTTTAAACTGCGTGGTTAGTAATCCTAGGGAGTGCAAGCTTTGAATTGAACATAGAATCACCAATAATTACAAGATAAATTATCTAAATTGAATCACGTGATTGTTGCACCCACACACCTTTAGGGTAACCCTTCTTGTTGCCTGTTGCCTTATTATTTATTGCCTTGTTGCCTTAATTCTATCGCCTAAAAATAGTCAAGTCCCTCGATTCCGAGGATACCTAAAGCAATGTTGCCTTCAAAGTTATTGAAACTCCCTCGAAGTTGCCTCGGTAAAAGATGACTGTCTCAATTGCTAAGGTATCCTCGCATGATGCCTAAAAAGATAAAATGACTATTATATCCTTCCCTTAGACTACCTGCCCTCTTTATGGCATGGGATAGTCTTATGGCGAACGATAAATTCTCGATGACCCTTCAACATCCAATTGAAAGACTTCCTGCCCTCTTATGGTATGGATAGACCCTTTCGCCCGAAAAGCTAAAAGAACGAATTTTAAAACTTAGGGTAGTTGCTATTAGTTGCTTGCTCTTATTCAAATTCAAAATTCAAAATCTTTTCCCACTTCTTTCCAAAGAAGCATTTCAAAAAGACTACGCTTATTTACAAGCTAAAGTTCTTATTCAAATTTTTATTTACACCCTACTTTTCAAACAAATCAAACATTTTTGAAAACAAAGTGAGCTAAGCAATTAAGAGCCCGTGGATAACCATGGATGCAAAGGGTGCCTTACATCTTCCCTTTGTATAACTTACCCCCCGAACTCAAAATCTTTTTAAAGGTCTTTTCCTGTTCTTTTAGCCTTTCTATAAATATGATAAAATAAAAGTCGGTGGCGACTCTTGCTTACCACAACATTTTAAATAAAGTCAGTTCACCGTATTACAGTAAGCAATAAATATATTAATGGGAGAACTAAGGGTTCTCCAACCTTGATACACAAGACCGGCACGAAACCGACAAAATAGCGATATTACAAACCAAATACAATCACGATAAAAAAGACAACGGGTCTTTACAAAAATTATAAAAATTACACTTGGAATATGTAATATCACCAAAAGAGGACCACCTCCACATCAAAAACTTGATTTTCCACACTATATCATTTATATTCCAAACTTCATTTTTAAAGCAAAAGCCATTCCTTGTCAACCAAATAATCCAACAAGTGGCCAACCAAAACACCCCCAATTTACCTTCTTTAACTCTTTTCGAACGGCTCATTGCATACCACTCCATAAATAGCGGAATGCAATTCTCCTCCTTCCAACCCGAAAAATCCACCCATTCACCAATATCTTTCCAAACAAGTTTAATTACAATACATTTGAAGAAAATATGGTCTCTATCCTCCAAATGTAACCCACAAAAGACACAAATTAAATTAGAAGTAGGAAAAACAATACCTCTAACTTTCAAAAGATCTTTGGTTGGTAGCCTATTCACAAAAAGCCTCCACGCGAACGCTTTAATTTTATAAGGAATCTCTATCTTCCAAATCTTTTCCAACACATCATCATTCTTATTAAAGGGACCAAAAGGAATTCGCCGAAAGCATACCGACCATAGCAAGATGATACCGTAAAGAGCTTATCCTTCTCAATATTCCATCTCACGGAATCCTTATCCAAATTACACCCCGCAAAAGATTCCAAAAAGTTCCTTAAAGACAACAACTTGGATAATAAGCCCGCCTCACTCGCTTCTACCAACGAAATGCCCAAATCCCCCCATATCCATACCCTATCTCTCCACCCTCCCATCACCGCTACGGAAACATTTTTCAACAAAGAAATATCATAAAGTTCCGGAAACGCCTCCGACAAACAAACATCATTCAACCAACAAACTTCCCAAAACGGAGTGCTAAAGCCATTACCTACTATAAAACAACAATTCTTAAGAAAAGGATCTTTATGTAAAGAGGAAGAATTACCAACCTTTAGCATGTCACGCCACCAAAAGGAAGAAGATGAAATTTTATAATGAACCCCACCACCAAAAAGATGCATATTTATATCTCCATAATGCGCCTTCAAAACCTCTATCCACAAAAACCTCCCCCATTAGCAATTCTCCATCTCCACTTATTTAAAAGGGCTAAACTAAAATCGTTTAAATCCTTAATATTTAGACCACCCTTTAAATAAGGCAATGTAACTCCCTTCCAACTAACCCAATGAATACTCCGTTTCTCGGTCACCCCTCCCCATAAGAAATTACTTTGCAACTTAGAAAATTCACTAACCACTTTAGCCGGCATCTTGTAAAAAGACATCGTGAAGATAGCTAGAGAACTCAAAATAGACTTCAAAAGAGTTATTCTACCGCCAAGGTTCAAAAAACGGTTTTTCCAACCCATCAAGCGAATCTTCATCTTTTCTAAAAGCGGGGTCCAAGTGCTCTCCTTCCTCGGATTGAAACCAATAGGAATGCCAAGAAAATAGAAATTACTATTTTCTAACTTGCAAGAAAGGTACAAAGAAACCGCTTCCAAGAAGTTCGTTGAAACATTGATCCCTATCAATTTGCTTTTGTGAAAATTAATTCCAAGACCCGAAACCAACTCAAAAGCTCTCAGCACAATCTTGACCGCCTTCACATGTTTCCAAGAACCCTCACCCACTAACAAAGTATCATCCGCAAATTGAAGAATATCCACACAACACCTCCGATTAATCAAGAAGTTCTCATACTCTTCGACGTCTATGGATTTCCGAACCAAACTCGTAAGAGACTCCGTCACAATGACAAAAAGAAAAGGCGAAAGAGGATCACTTTGTCTTAAACCCCTCTTCACCAAAAATTCCCTAGTAGGACTCTCATTTACCAACACCGACATGTCACTCTTAAAAACCAAAAAATCCATCCAACTCCTCCACTTTCCACCAAAGCCCACTTTTGATAACAATTGTCTCAAAAAGTTCCAAGAAACTTTGTCATAAGCTTTCTCAAAATCAACTTTAAAAAGGAGACAAGATTTACCTTCTTTTTTAGCAAAATCCACCACTTCATTAGCCAGCAAGACTCCGTCGAGCAATTGCCTACCCGGAACAAAAGCGCTTTGACACGGCGAAATGATAGAATTCAACACCGTCTTCAATCGCCCCGCCAACATTTTCGCCATGAATTTATACATACAACCCACTAATCAAATCAGTCTATAATCGTCCAAAGAGAGCGGGTTTGCGGACTTCGGAATCAACGCCAAAAAAGAAGAAGTAACCGCCTTTGATAATTCTTTTCCTTCGAAAAAGTGTTCAAAGAAATTCAAGAAATCTTCTTTTATTAAAGACCAACATCTTTTAATAAAAAGAAAAGAATACCCATCCGGACCCGGACTTTTGGAACCTCTACAACTCTTTAACGCTTCTAAAATCTCATCTTCTTGAAACGGTCTTTCAAGCCACACTTTATCTTCCTCGCTAATACGATCAAAAAATATTCCTTCTAAAGACAACTCCATCCCTTCCTCCTCATCAAATTTTTTTGAGAAGTGACTAGCAACAAAATCTTTAATATCCTTTACCTTTTCCAACCTCCCATCCAAAGTATTAATGGGCCCTAAGTGATTATGTCTTCTTTTCTCCTTCATGACTTTGTGAAAGTAACCGATATTAGAATCTCCTTCTTTTAACCATTTCAAGTTAGCTTTTTGCACTAACATATTCTCCTTGATTCTCAATTTCATCCAAAACCGGCTAGTAGCTTCCTTCCTTCTAAACAAAGTATCCGATAGAAAATCCTCGCCCTCTAACTCCAACAATTCATCCCCGCAATTAACGTTTCTAACCTCTTCATGAATTTCCAAGTCGATTCTTCCAAAAACCTCCTTATTCCACCACTTTAGCCGACCTTTAAGAAGATGCAATTTTTGTTTCAAAACATAATCTCTTCTACCTTCCACTTTGAAGCTTTTCCACTCATCCTCCACAAAAGAGATAAAAGAATCATGAGAAAACCATTCATTGTTGAACTTAATTGGTTTAGGCCCTCAATCGTTGTTATCGATTTCCAACCAAATGGGACAATGATCGGAAATATCTCTCTCTCCCACCAATTGTCCAATCACTCCCCAATCATTCAACACCTTCTCCGACACAAGAATTCTATCGATCCTACTCATTGATTTACCATCTCCGCTATACCAAGTAAATTTTTTACCTTTACAAGGCACATCCACCAACAAGCTTTTCTCAATAAACTCCACAAATTCGATAACTTCATTAACATTAGCAACAACACCTCTACCTTTCCTCTCCTCCCGCACTTTAATAGCATTAAAATCGCCTCCTATAATCCATTCGCCATCATTGAACGTATCTTTCAACTCCAACAACTTGCGCCATAACATTCTCTTTTTGACGAACTCACAAGAAGAGTACACATTAACCAAATAAAAGAAGTTATTGTTCTTACACACTTTCACGCCAAGATACCCCTCCCCTTTAAAACTCAATAAAACATCAACCCCATCCTCCTTCCACGAGAGTAGCACTTAATAAATTATTATAAATAATTTAAAATAAAATACACTGTATTTAAGAATATTATAATTAAAAAATAATAAAAATTACAACTGAGTAAAATATATTTTATAAAAATTAAGTTTCATTTAACTTAATTTGTTAAGTTATCCATTAATTTATTATTTGTCTCAACTTCAAGAGGTGATCCGATGAAAAAAAAAACTCGAGAGAGTTGTACATGTCCAAGATATTTGTGGTTGAAATGACGTTAGAGAAATGACTTTTAAAGATACGTATCTTTTATCAAGTAGAAGGTTCTAGGATATGTAAAGTAAGCATATACATATCCTAAAAAACACATCTTCCAAGCAGAAAACTTAGGATGAACCGTTAGATAATAGAATGATTTTTATTTTGCCATTTGTCCACAAAGACACTTTTGATAGGAACTAAAGAATAAATCAAACACCCTTAGAGAAATATTATATCACCTATGTTGTGATGGTATAAGTCAAAGTTATATAATATGGACGTGGCATGATGGATAAAGGGGGAAGTCGGGCGTCACAAAGTCATAATATGGATAAAGATGAACATATTGATGATCTACTGGAGGATATGTTTCGTGATATTGGAGAATCTTATTTTAAGAATGTTCGTATTTATTATACTTCATGTAGTGATAAAGACACCCTTTTATATAAGGGATGCACAAGTTTTACATGATTGTATGCGGTGTTAAAGTTGTTTAATATGAAGACAAAAAATGGATGGTTGGATAAAATTTTCACCGAAATACTTGATTTGATAAAGCAAATGTTACTCGAGGATAACAATTTGTCGGGTCGTTGTTATGAGGCCAAGAAGATATTATATTCAATGAGTTTGGAGTATATCAAAATACATGCATGCCATAATGATTGCATATTATACAGGAAAGAGTATGAAGACTTGTATAAATGTCCGAAATATGGTGTGTCACGTTACAAGTTGAAGGCCAACAATTGTGATAACAATGACTATAACAATGTTAGTAGGAAGCATCCTCATGCTCAAGTGTTATGGTACTTGCCAATAATTTCACGATTTAAGAGACTTTTTGCTAATTCGAATGACGCAAAGAATATTAGATGGCATGCAGATGAAAGAAAACGTGATGAAAACATGCGTCATGTAGTTGATTCGTTGCACTAATCAGAGCACTAATCATTCTTTGTGGCAGTTCTTCTCCCTATGTACAACCTATCTCCTTGGTTGTGCATGAAACAAAAGTATATTTTGTTAAGTATGATGAATTCTGGACCACGACAACCTGATAACGACATATATGTTTATCTAAGTCCATTAATTGAAGATTTACAAGTTTTTTTGGATGAAGGCGTTGAAGTTGATGATGCATATTCTGAAGAGAAAAAAAAGTTTAAGATACGTGCAATGTTATTTGGCACAGTCAACGACTTTCTTGCTTATGGTAATTTGGCTGGATATAGTGTGAAAGGACATAAAGCGTGTCATATATGTGAATCTAATACTTCTTATCCCCAACTTGAGTTTGGAAATAATAGCGTTTACCTTGGGCATGGAAAATTTCTAAAACACGGTCATCTCTATCGTAGACTGTGGAAGGTTTTTAATGGAGGGCAAGAGTTTGATATGGCTCCTAAACTTTTAATTGGTGATGAAGTTTATCAACAAAAAGAACACATTAATATTTTTTTTGGAAAGAGAGAAAAATAAAAAGTGTCAATTAAGAAAAATATATGGAAAAGAGGTATGTGTTCTTTGATCTTCTATATTGGTCAAGTCTTGATGTTAGACATTGTCTAGATGTGATGCACGTGGAGAAAAATGTGTGTGATATTTTGATTGGAACACTTCTATACATTTCAGGAAAGACTAAATATAGTAATTGTTCTGGACCGGCCCAATACAATCAATTGGGCCATTCCCGCCTTCGGCCCAACACACTTCAGATCACGCGTGGCAGTCTCCATCCAAGCAGACCGGGCAAACTAGGCCAAGCAACCGACCACGACGGCCCCTCGTGCCCGGTAAACAATCAGTCCACGCGTCTCCTAAATATCCGCCATATAAAGAGGAGTATAATTCGTTCCAAGAACATCCTATAAATAGCCCTCTACGTACAAAGGGCAAGGTAATCTTTTTCTTACCACTAAAAACCCTATTACTTTGTTGTACCTTGTGGAATACATACTTACTTTGGCATCGAAGTCCCTTGCAGGTACAACAGCTTTTTTCCATATTTGTCATTCCGAACATCAAGTCTTCGTTGTTGCTGGCCATCTGATCTGCTTGGTAAGATCAGTGGCGCAGTCTCTGGGAAATCTAGCTCCCCCGTTCCTCTTTCTTGCACCTTCTTGATCCATTCTTGCATCCTGCAAGAACCCAGGAACCAAAGCTTTAACCAAATCATTACTCATGGTCGGAAATAACGAAGATCCCTCGTCATTAGACCCTACAATTCTTAAGAAAAACGACATCTCCGTCGTTCCTCCTTCCAGAAACACCGTCCCTCGAGACGGTGTCACAGCATGCCCTTCCCCTAAAGATCTCCAAGATGATCAATCTCATCGCTTCGAAGATACAAGCGGGAAGGACACCCACGAAGAAAGTCTGGGCAACCCTTTCCTCCCAAAAGGGCAGACTCCTCTGGACCAGACCATAAACGATGTTCTAGCTGCTCTTGCCCAGACCAATGCGCTCTTGCAATATCAAAGTAACCGAATCGGGGCCCTCGAACAGAAGCGCCATTCAAGAACTCCCCCAATCACAAAACTCGTTCTCAAAACGAAATGTTGACCAAGAAACGTCCGCGTTCCCCTTCTCCCAAGAAGAACGGGGATCCCTCTTCCAAGGAAGGATCAAGCGATCAACGTTCCCACCACCATTCACAGTCCCCTTGGCCCAGAAGGAAATCTAGATCACCCCCGGGCAAACACGACGATAACCGGAGGCGACGCAGGCGTAGCCAGAGCCGATCTTTTTCTCCCTCCCCCAGCGACGACGAAGAATAGCGCCATGGTCCTCTATCCCAGGCAATTTTAGAGGCTCCCCTGCCAATCGGTCTCAAAAAACCCCCTCCGTTAGGGACCTACGACGGGACCACGGATCCGGACGAGCATATTGAGAACATCGACGCCCTTCTCGACTACAGAGGAGTGCTCGGCGCCATTAAATGCCGTTTGTTCTCGACCACCCTGCGAAAAGGAGCCATGACTTGGTATAAAAGTTTGCCAGACGAGTCCATCATCTCATGGAGGGTGCTCGGAAAACTTTTTTCCAGACATTTCATGGCCTCACGAAGACACCCAAAGTCAGAAGCCTCCTTGGAAGCCATTATCCAAGGAAAGGACGAGTCTCTACGAGCGTACATAGAAAGATTCAATAAAGAAGCCGTACAGGTATCCACCACTGCCCATATGAAGAAGTTTTTGCTCGAGCGCGGCCTCCGACCACGTTCGAACTTTGCTAAAGCCGTCGGAATTGAAACTCTGGCAGCTCTTGACGAATTCTTCCTCAAAGCCCAAGCCTACATACAGTATGAGGAGAAAGAAGCCGCCCAAGCCGTCCGCAATTCCAGGCACGAAGAGAGCAGTAAAAATGCGCGCCAAGATGAGTCTCGCCAGGGAACTGACAAAAAGAAAGATGATAAAACTCGGGACCCCAAGGACTACAAAGACCCTGCGGGGAAATTCCGAGAGTACACCCCGCTGAACGCCTCAAGGGAGCGCATCTTGAAAGAATGCGCAAACGCCGAGTTTCAGATGGGCAAGGTTTGATTCCCTAAGAGCATGCCCGTCCGGCCAAACGTTGATAAATCGAAATTCTGCAGATTCCACAAAGGCCACGGGCACAACACCGAGAATTGCATCCATCTTAAGGATGCCATAGAGATATTAATCAGAGAGGGACATCTGAAATAGTATGCGAAGAAGCAAGAGGCCGCTAGAGAAGCTAAACCAGTCACCGAGGAAAAGCCGGCGGAAGATACGCCCGCCATGCAAGTGGGCATGAGCGTTACCAGGATGAAAGATTTTTACCTCCCTGACTGGGCCAACGCAGCAACCACCTGTTCCTCCCATAGCATGGGAGAGGTTCCCGTCCGCAATGGTTATATCAGGCGGGGGTTTCAGCAAACTGACAGTCGGATCCGTAAAACGTAAGTTCGACGAGCTAATCTCGGTCAACGCGAATGTAGCCTCGACTTTTGACCACGCCAAAGGCAGTCCCTCCTCAATATCTTTCTATAAAGAAGAGTTGCCCGGAGGAGCACCTAACGCGACCATCCCCCTCCTCATCCGAGCCCGGATGGCTAATTTTGACGTGTGACGCATATTGGTCGACCAGGGAAGTTCAGTGGACATCATGTACTCCCAATTATTCAAAACATTGCAACTGAACGACAGTCACCTTACACCATACGTAGGATCAGACTTACAAGGATTCAATGGCACAGTAACCAAGCCGTGGGGATTCGTGGAACTCATAGTTTCGATCGGGTCGGCAGAGACCACCAGGGCAGTGAAAGTCCAATTTCTGGTCATCGACTGCCCATCAATATACCAATGCATCCTCGGACACCCTACTCTGGCCGAAATAATCGCGGTTCCCTCAACCGTACACCTCAAGCTCAAATACTATACGACCAAAGGACAAGTAGCGACACTCAACGGCGACATCGAAGCAGCCAGGAGGTGTTTCGAAGCCTCCGCCAAGGGTCTGAGCGCGATAAAGACACCGGCCCAAGAGAAGACAGCGACCAGCATTACTTTATAAACCAGCAAATCTATGCCCCGCATCGACACTGTCGACCTCGACAGTCGTTTTCTGGGAGAACCCGAGCAGAGCATCAACTCAGACACATCAGAAGGGATCCTCCGGCCAATTCCGGACGCAGACTTTGAGCTCGTAGCCCTCGGAGAAGATCCGACCAGGGGAGTCAAGATCGGATCAGACCTGCCAGACCTGGCCAAAAGGCAACTCAAAGCTTGCTTCCGTGAGAACGCCGACCTATTCGCCTGGAGCACTGCAGAAATGCCCGGACTTGACCCAGAAGTGGCTTGCCATCACATGACCATCGACCCGACCTGCAAGGCCATCGCTCAGAGGAGAAGAAAACAATCACCGGAAAAAACGGCTGCGACCGAACTAGCTGTAAAAAACCTCCTAGAGGCCAAGTTTATATTCGAAGCCAAGTATACTACTTGGCTCTCCAATGTTGTACTTGTTAAAAAATCAAATGGAAAATGGCGCATGTGCACTGACTACACCAATCTTAATAGGGCTTGCCCAAAAGATGCTTATCCTCTCCCTAACATAGATAAACTAGTCGATAATTCCGCTGGTTTTAAATTACTTTCATTTATGGACGCATATTCCAGGTATAATCAAATACCCATGGCTAAAACTGATAAGAAATATACGGCCTTCATGACCGAATCGGGCAACTATTACTACAACGTAATACCCTTCGGTCTGAAGAACGCTGGTGCGACGTACCAGCGCATGATGAACAAAGTCTTTCAAGCAGAGATAGGTGATATGCTCGAAGTCTACATGGACGATATGATCGTCAAATCCCAACGGGAAACCGATCATGCCGCTCACCTTAAAAAGGTTTTCGAGCAAGCCCGAAAGTGTAAAATGGGATTCAATCCAGAAAAATGCACATTCGGCGTCCGCCCAGGAAAATTCCTCGACTTCTACTTAACAGAAAGAGGAATCGAAGCCAACTCGGATAAGTGCAGGGCCTTCTCAGACTTGCCCACTCCAAATTCGAAAAAGTCAATCCAAACTTTGAACGACATGCTCACGTCACTATCCAGATTCGTGGCCCAATCCGCGCAGCATGCCCTGCCACTATTCAAACTCCTCCGCAAAGAGACCATATTCGAATGGACGGAAGAGTGAGAACGCGCCCTCTCCCATCTCAAGCAGGCATTATCCAGCCCAACAGTTTTATCTAGACCGAAACCTGGAGAAATCTTATACCTCTATCTCGCCGTAGCCACCGAGGCCATTAGCGCGGCCTTGATACGAGAAACCTCGGAAGGCCAGAAACCCATTTAATTTACAAGTAAAGCACTCCAGGGCCCCGAGATCAGATATCAACAGATCGAAAAGGTCGGACTCGCGTTAATAACCGTAGCCCGAAAACTCAGACACTATTTCCTAGCACATACCATAGTCGTGCGAACTGAGCAACCCGTAAAACAATTGCTTGCACGCCCTGACATGGCGGGGAGAATGCTCCGGTGGTCGTTGGAACTTGCGGAGTTCGACATCAAATACGAGGGAAGAAAAGCCCTTAAAGCACAGGTCTTGGCAGATTTCGTAGCCGAAATGGCCTTCCCCGAAACAACAAACAACAACGCCCGAAGATGGACCTTATACGTGGACAGTGCTTCAAGCTCGACCGGCAGCGGAGCAGGGATCATTCTTGAAAATGGAGGAGGAACCCTCATAGAGGTATCCCTTTCACTATCATTCCCAACATCCAACAACCAAGCAGAGTATGAGGCCGTGTCAGCCGGGCTGCGCCTCGCAAACGACTTAGAAGCCGAAGACATTGAGGTCAAGAGTGAAGCCCTTGCCGAATACCTAGCCCTCGTAAAAGAAAGACTGGCCCGATTCAGGAGCGCCAAAGTAAAACACATCCCAAGGGAACACAACGCTCGTGAAGACGTCCTATCAAAACTAGCGAGCACAAGAAAGAAGGGAGGTAACAAATCCGTAATCCAGGAGATATTGCCAAAATCCACCACCGAGACCTCATCTTCCCTCTCACTCGTAAACGCAATTGGAGACGCGTCCTGCTGGATGACCCCCGTATACAATTACTTAACAAGTGACCTCTTGCCCGCCGATCCGAAAGAGGCCTCCACCATCCGAAGACGAGCTTGCTCATACGTCTTAGTCGAAAATCGCCTCTACCGGCGAGGATTTTCCATACCTCTCCTCAAATGTATAGACGAGGGCACAGTCCCCCACATACTCCGAGAGATACACGAAGGAATCAATTCCCAACATCTAGGAGGAAGATCACTTGCTCAGAAGGCTCTCCGAGCAGGCTACTATTGGCCGACGATGCAAGACAACGCCAAAGAATACGTTAAGAGATGCGACAAATGCCAGCGTTTCGGGGACATGCACCTCGTACCCCCCAACAAACTCAAATCCTTATCGTCTCCCTGGCCATTTGCGTGGTGGGTGTAACGCCCGTATAATTTTAATATTAATTTAATTTTATTATTGAATTAATAATTAGAATTATTAAAGAAATTGTGGAAATAATGAATAAATGAGGTTTTGGCTTTTGGGCCATATGTGGAAATAGAGGAAGAAGGGGGGGTAATTCTGAAAAACCTTTTTCTAATTTTATTATTTCATAAACATTGGAATTGGGAAAAAGAAAGAGCGTGAAAGAAAGAAGTCTGAAGAACGAAGAACGTGAAGGAGAACGATAGAGGGAGAGACCAAGAATCCAGAATTATCTAAGGTAAGGGGGGACTTGTCTGATTATCATCTATTATCGGGTTAGGGGTTGGTAATGCTGAATAGATGTAGAATTCGGATCAATTGAGTCATATGATAGGTTTAGGGATTGTGTCAATTGTATGATATTTGACCCCTGTGTTTGAATCTATGATGTATGTGTTGTTATAATCTCAATTGATGTATATTTGGTGCATTACGAGACGTAATTTGTGTTGTTTATGCATTCTAATTCTCCATGTTCGCACTGGTATGTGTTGGGGTGTTTGGGATACATGGAATGCTGTTTTTCTGCAGATTGGGGTTTTTAGAATCGCGGTTCGCGCCGCGTACATGGGGGAGGCGCCGCGAACCTGAAGGCAGAAGGTCAGGAAGTCTTGTTGTGTTCAGTACGCGCCGCGAACAGGTGACCGCGCCGCGAAGGCGTTGTTCCGATTCGTTCCGCGCCGCGAACATGTGGCCGCGCCGCGAAGGCGTTGTTTCGATTCGTTCCGCGCCGCGAATGTGTGATGGCGCCGCGTGCTGTTGATGTTTTGTGATATTTTAAGAAAGTTCAAAGAGGCATAACTTTCTAACCGTTGGTTCATTTGATGCGCCGTTTTCGGCTAAATGAACCTTAATAAACGATCTATGTGATGATGATTTGACTGGTTTTAGAATGATGATAATATATGTTGCTATTTCTTGATGATGATGATGATTGTAGCAAATATGTGCATGTTTTCGACAGGATGATGATAGAATTGTGGTTGAATGATGTTAATATATATGAGCATACTTGAATGATGATGATTATTGAGGATGATAATGATAATGATATAAGTATGTTATATATGTTGCATTCATTCATGTGCATTGTTGATACTGTATCCATAAGGGAAGTGTTGGATCAGTGAAGGGCATGATTTCCCATTGTGTGGAATCTGTGCTGGCAGGGCCGTATCTGGATGATGATAGATCGGTCATGGGTTATTCCCATTGGATGACGTTGGTACCACATGCATAGTGTCAGTTCATTCATATGCATGATTTATGACATGATTGGAGGTATTCCAGTGTTGTAAATGCTGATGATGCGTTGGTTGTTATTTGTTTTGTTTTGATTGTCTGTTTATGAAACAATTGGGTGAATGATGCAACTGTGATGTGTTATTGCTTTATAACCTTATAACATTTGTTAATTATGACGAGACTCACCCTTACGTGTTGTCATTTTCAGACTGAGGATAGCAGCTGTTCGACTCGGTGAGGATTAGCTCATGAGTCAGTGTTTTTAGTTAGCGTCAGGTGTCATGCTCTGGTAGTTGTAACACTGGGAACGTTTGTTTGTAGTTTTGATTGTAACTCTATATTTATCTGTTTTGGTTGAAGTCTGACACATTCAGTAATAATGTAGACTTGATGTGGTATTTTTCCGCTGCGTAGAACATGGTTTGGATAATGAGTTATGATTTTCAGGTGTTCCAATGATGCATGACTTATGTGACGTGTATTTTTGTTATTTATGAATTGTGATACCTCTCTACATGTTACTCTGATTTTAATAATTTGTTTAATTGCCGCGGGTTATTTAGAGGGGTGTTACAATAGTGGTATCCGAGCATAGTCGGTCATTGTGACCAGAGTCTTAGTGTCAGTGTCAGTTTTCCTGTGTATACGACTAATACGAGTTATTGGTCGATGCTTTGTTCTGACTGGATTGTTGCATTTAAGCAGAACAAATGGCTGGAAGAGGAGGAAGAAACGATGATGCTCTTGCTGAGGCTCTGGGCATGATTGCTGGTGTGCTTGGAGGAGGGACTGTAGGAGCAGGGATTGGTGCTGATAGGCAACTGGGGAATTTTCAGAGGAACAATCCTCCATTGTTCAAAGGCACGCACGATCCTGAGGGTGCTCAGAAATGGCTCAAAGAGATCGAGAGGATTTTTCGAGTCATAGATTGTGCTGAGAATCTCGAGGTGAGGTTTGGTACCCACATGTTGTCTGAGGAGGCGGATGACTGGTGGTTGACAACAAAAGCTGAACTGGATGCCGGCGGTACAGCGGTTACTTGGGCTATATTCAAAAGGGAGTTTCTGAGGAGGTATTTTCCTGAGGATGTCAGGGGCAGAAAAGAAGTGGAATTTTTGGAGTTGGTTCAAGGTAACATGACTGTACCAGAGTATGCTGCCAAGTTTGTGGAACTGGCAAAGTACTATGTGCACTACAACAACGACGAAGCCAGTGAATTCTCGAAATGTGTCAAGTTTGAGAATGGCCTTCGTGATGAGATCAAACAGGGTATCAGGTACCAGAGGATCCGGAGATTTGTTGATCTGGTGGATTGTAGCAGGATTTTTGAGGAAGATAGCGTCAAGCTGAAGTCATCTCACTCTCGCGAGTTGGTTGACAGAAAAGGGAAGAAGCCTATGGACAGAGGTAAACCATATGGTAGAGGTAAACCTGTTGATTGGAAGAAACCCAGTGGGGGAGATTCCAGTGCTCGTATCAGATGCTACAATTGTGGTGAGTTGGGACATCGTAGGAATGAGTGTAAGCTGAACCAGAAGAAGTGCTTCAAGTGTGAGGAAGTGGGTCATGTCGCGGCTGATTGTAAGAAGAGGGTTGTGACTTGTTACAACTGTGGTGAAGAGGGTCACATCAGTCCTAATTGTCCTAAGCCAAAGAAGAACCAATCGGGAGGAAAAGTTTTTGCTTTGACTGGGTCAGAGACTACTCCAGAGGACAGATTGATTAAAGGTATGTGTTTCATTCATGGCACACCTTTAGTTGCGATTATTGATACTGGAGCAACTCATTCTTTTATTTCTTTGGACTGTGCTACGAGGTTAAATCTTGAGATATCTGACATAAATGGAAGTATGATTATTGACACTCCTGCGTCGGGTTCAGTAACTACTTCGTCTGCATGCTTGAATTGTCCGATTGATATTTTTGGTAGAGAATTCGGAATGGACTTAGTGTGCCTTCCGTTGAAAGAACTTGATGTAATCTTGGGAATGAACTGGTTGGAGTTCAACCGTGTTCATATCAACTGTTTTGAGAAGACGGTAATTTTTCCTGAAGAGGGTTGTGCTGATAATCTGGAAATGACAGCTAGGCAGGTGAATGAGGCTATCGGAGATGGTGCAACAGTATTTATGTTGTTCGCAATGATGAATGTGAAAGAAAAGGTGGCTAGTAGCGAATTACCTGTGGTGTGTGAATTTCCAGAAGTTTTTCCTGAAGATGTAAATGAATTACCACCGGAAAGAGAAGTGGAGTTTTCTATTGATTTGATTCCGGGAACCAGTCCAGTGTCGATGGCACCGTACCGTATGTCGCCGTCTGAGCTAGCCGAACTGAAGAAGCAGTTAGAAGAATTGCTGGAGAAGAAATTTATTCGTCCTAGTGTTTCTCCGTGGGGTGCGCCTGTGTTACTAGTAAAGAAGAAAGAGGGTTCGATGAGGCTGTGCGTAGATTACAGACAATTGAACAAGGTTACTATCAAGAATCGGTATCCATTGCCGAGGATTGATGATTTGATGGATCAGTTGGTTGGAGCGCGGGTATTTAGTAAAATTGATTTGAGGTCTGGGTATCACCAGATACGTGTGAAAGATGATGACATTCAGAAGACTGCTTTTAGAACAAGGTATGGACATTATGAGTATTCTGTAATGCCGTTTGGAGTTACTAATGCACCTGGTGTTTTTATGGAGTATATGAACAGAATATTTCATCCTTATCTCGACAAGTTTGTGGTGGTATTTATCGACGATATCCTGATATATTCTAAGAATGAGGAAGAACATGCCGAACACCTCAGAACTGTGTTAGAACTGTTGAAGGAGAAGCAACTTTTTGCCAAACTGTCGAAGTGTGAATTCTGGTTAGAAGAAGTTAGTTTTCTTGGACATGTGATTTCTAAGAATGGTATTGCTGTTGATCCTACAAAAATAGAAGCCGTGTCTCAGTGGGAAGCTCCGAAGTCAGTATCAGAGATTCGTAGTTTTCTTGGCCTTGCAGGTTATTACAGGAAGTTTATTGAAGGATTTGCAAAGTTAGCATTGCCGTTAACTAAACTGACCAGGAAGGGACAAGCCTTTATTTGGGATGCAAAGTGTGAAGAAGGATTCCAAGAGCTCAAGAGGAGATTGACTAGTGCTCCTATCTTGATTTTGCCAAGTCCGACAGAATTATTTGTGGTTTATTGTGACGCATCACTAATGGGTTTAGGTGGTGTGTTAATGCAAAATCAGCAAGTAGTTGCTTATGCGTCGAGACAACTTAAAGTACATGAGAGGAATTATCCGACTCATGATTTGGAGTTGGCAGCTGTAGTGTTCGTTTTGAAGTTGTGGCGACACTATTTGTATGGTTCGAGATTTGAGGTATTCAGTGATCATAAGAGCCTGAAGTATCTCTTTGACCAGAAAGAGTTGAATATGAGGCAGAGAAGATGGTTAGAATTCCTGAAAGATTATGATTTTGGTTTGAATTACCATCCGGGTAAGGCAAACGTTGTTGCTGATGCATTGAGTAGGAAAACCTTGCATATGTCTATGCTAATGGTGAAGGAATTGGATTTGATTGAACAATTCAGAGACTTGAGTTTGGTATGTGAAGGTACTCCTACTAGTGTCAAATTGGGTATGTTGAAGTTGACTAGTGGCATTCTTGAAGAGATCAGAGAGGGTCAGAAAGATGATGTTGAGTTAATAGATAAGTTGACTTTGATTAATCAAGGCAAGGGTGGTGAATTTAGAATTGATGAAAATGGTATACTGAGGTTTGGTGATCGAGTGTGTATCCCTGATATTGTTGAACTCCGGAAACGTATTTTAGAAGAAGGACACCGTAGTGGGTTGAGTATTCATCCTGGTGCTACCAAGATGTATCATGATTTGAAAAAGTTGTTTTGGTGGCCGAGAATGAAGAAAGAAATTGCCGAGTTTGTGTACTCTTGTTTAATTTGCCAGAAGTCAAAGATTGAGCATCAGAAACCGTCTGGGTTTATGCAACCGATGTTTATCCCTGAGTGGAAGTGGGATAGCATATCAATGGATTTTGTGTCGGGTTTGCCGAGGACTGGCAAGAATTGTGAAGCTATCTGGGTCGTGGTAGACAGGTTGACGAAATCTGCACATTTTATACCGGCGAGGATGGATTATCCGATAGAGAAGCTAGCTCAGTTGTATGTCGAGAAGATAGTTAGTCTTCATGGTATTCCTTCAAGTATCGTGTCAGACAGAGATCCGAGGTTTACGTCTAAGTTCTGGGAAGGTTTGCAGAAGGCTTTAGGTACTAAACTGAGGTTGAGTTCTGCTTATCATCCGCAGACGGATGGACAGACGGAGAGGACAATACAGTCGTTAGAAGATTTGTTACGTGCTTGTGTGCTGGAAAAAGGAGGTACTTGGGATAGCTATCTGCCTCTGATCGAGTTTACTTACAACAATAGTTATCATTCGAGTATTGGTATGGCTCCGTTTGAGGCTTTGTATGGTAGGAGATGTAGGACGCCGTTGTGTTGGTATGAATCTGGTGAGAGTGCTGTGATTGGGCCAGAAATTGTACAACAGACTACGGAGAAGATTAAGATGATTCAGGAGAAGATGAGAGCTTCTCAGAGTCGTCAGAAGAGTTACTATGATAAAAGAAGGAAGACACTTGAGTTTCAAGAGGGAGATCATGTGTTTATGAGAGTTACTCCTATGACAGGAATTGGTCGGGCATTGAAGTCAAGGAAGTTGACTCCGCGTTTTATTGGACCGTTCCAAATTTCTGAAAAGGTGGGAGAATTGGCATATCGTGTCGCTTTGCCGCCGATGCTTGCAAACTTGCACGACGTGTTTCATGTGTCTCAATTGAGGAAGTACATTTCAGATCCGTCCCATGTGATCCAAGTAGACGATGTACAGGTAAAAGACAACTTAACGGTTGAAACATTGCCTGTGAGGATTGAAGATAGAAGACTGAAGCAATTGCGTGGCAAGGAAATAGCTTTAGTCAGAGTAGCTTGGGGAGGACCAGCTGAAGGGAATGTTACCTGGGAGCTAGAGAGCCAGATGAAAGATTCCTATCCGGAGCTCTTTGCTTGAGGTATGTTTTCGAGGACGAAAACTCTTTTAGTGGGGGAGAGTTGTAACGCCCGTATAATTTTAATATTAATTTAATTTTATTATTGAATTAATAATTAGAATTATTAAAGAAATTGTGGAAATAATGAATAAATGAGGTTTTGGCTTTTGGGCCATATGTGGAAATAGAGGAAGAAGGGGGGGTAATTCTGAAAAACCTTTTTCTAATTTTATTATTTCATAAACATTGGAATTGGGAAAAAGAAAGAGCGTGAAAGAAAGAAGTCTGAAGAACGAAGAACGTGAAGGAGAACGATAGAGGGAGAGACCAAGAATCCAGAATTATCTAAGGTAAGGGGGGACTTGTCTGATTATCATCTATTATCGGGTTAGGGGTTGGTAATGCTGAATAGATGTAGAATTCGGATCAATTGAGTCATATGATAGGTTTAGGGATTGTGTCAATTGTATGATATTTGACCCCTGTGTTTGAATCTATGATGTATGTGTTGTTATAATCTCAATTGATGTATATTTGGTGCATTACGAGACGTAATTTGTGTTGTTTGTGCATTCTAATTCTCCATGTTCGCACTGGTATGTGTTGGGGTGTTTGGGATACATGGAATGCTGTTTTTCTGCAGATTGGGGTTTTTAGAATCGCGGTTCGCGCCGCGTACATGGGGGAGGCGCCGCGAACCTGAAGGCAGAAGGTCAGGAAGTCTTGTTGTGTTCAGTACGCGCCGCGAACAGGTGACCGCGCCGCGAAGGCGTTGTTCCGATTCGTTCCGCGCCGCGAACATGTGGCCGCGCCACGAAGGCGTTGTTTCGATTCGTTCCGCGCCGCGAATGTGTGATGGCGCCGCGTGCTGTTGATGTTTTGTGATATTTTAAGAAAGTTCAAAGAGGCATAACTTTCTAACCGTTGGTTCATTTGATGCGCCGTTTTCGGCTAAATGAACCTTATTAAACGATCTATGTGATGATGATTTGACTGGTTTTAGAATGATGATAATATATGTTGCTATTTCTTGATGATGATGATGATTGTAGCAAATATGTGCATGTTTTCGACAGGATGATGATAGAATTGTGGTTGAATGATGTTAATATATATGAGCATACTTGAATGATGATGATTATTGAGGATGATAATGATAATGATATAAGTATGTTATATATGTTGCATTCATTCATGTGCATTGTTGATACTGTATCCATAAGGGAAGTGTTGGATCAGTGAAGGGCATGATTTCCCATTGTGTGGAATCTGTGCTGGCAGGGCCGTATCTGGATGATGATAGATCGGTCATGGGTTATTCCCATTGGATGACGTTGGTACCACATGCATAGTGTCAGTTCATTCATATGCATGATTTATGACATGATTGGAGGTATTCCAGTGTTGTAAATGCTGATGATGCGTTGGTTGTTATTTGTTTTGTTTTGATTGTCTGTTTATGAAACAATTGGGTGAATGATGCAACTGTGATGTGTTATTGCTTTATAACCTTATAACATTTGTTAATTATGACGAGACTCACCCTTACGTGTTGTCATTTTCAGACTGAGGATAGCAGCTGTTCGACTCGGTGAGGATTAGCTCATGAGTCAGTGTTTTTAGTTAGCGTCAGGTGTCATGCTCTGGTAGTTGTAACACTGGGAACGTTTGTTTGTAGTTTTGATTGTAACTCTATATTTATCTGTTTTGGTTGAAGTCTGACACATTCAGTAATAATGTAGACTTGATGTGGTATTTTTCCGCTGCGTAGAACATGGTTTGGATAATGAGTTATGATTTTCAGGTGTTCCAATGATGCATGACTTATGTGACGTGTATTTTTGTTATTTATGAATTGTGATACCTCTCTACATGTTACTCTGATTTTAATAATTTGTTTAATTGCCGCGGGTTATTTAGAGGGGTGTTACAATAGTGGTATCCGAGCATAGTCGGTCATTGTGACCAGAGTCTTAGTGTCAGTGTCAGTTTTCCTGTGTATACGACTAATACGAGTTATTGGTCGATGCTTTGTTCTGACTGGATTGTTGCATTTAAGCAGAACAAATGGCTGGAAGAGGAGGAAGAAACGATGATGCTCTTGCTGAGGCTCTGGGCATGATTGCTGGTGTGCTTGGAGGAGGGACTGTAGGAGCAGGGATTGGTGCTGATAGGCAACTGGGGAATTTTCAGAGGAACAATCCTCCATTGTTCAAAGGCACGCACGATCCTGAGGGTGCTCAGAAATGGCTCAAAGAGATCGAGAGGATTTTTCGAGTCATAGATTGTGCTGAGAATCTCGAGGTGAGGTTTGGTACCCACATGTTGTCTGAGGAGGCGGATGACTGGTGGTTGACAACAAAAGCTGAACTGGATGCCGGCGGTACAGCGGTTACTTGGGCTATATTCAAAAGGGAGTTTCTGAGGAGGTATTTTCCTGAGGATGTCAGGGGCAGAAAAGAAGTGGAATTTTTGGAGTTGGTTCAAGGTAACATGACTGTACCAGAGTATGCTGCCAAGTTTGTGGAACTGGCAAAGTACTATGTGCACTACAACAACGACGAAGCCAGTGAATTCTCGAAATGTGTCAAGTTTGAGAATGGCCTTCGTGATGAGATCAAACAGGGTATCAGGTACCAGAGGATCCGGAGATTTGTTGATCTGGTGGATTGTAGCAGGATTTTTGAGGAAGATAGCGTCAAGCTGAAGTCATCTCACTCTCGCGAGTTGGTTGACAGAAAAGGGAAGAAGCCTATGGACAGAGGTAAACCATATGGTAGAGGTAAACCTGTTGATTGGAAGAAACCCAGTGGGGGAGATTCCAGTGCTCGTATCAGATGCTACAATTGTGGTGAGTTGGGACATCGTAGGAATGAGTGTAAGCTGAACCAGAAGAAGTGCTTCAAGTGTGAGGAAGTGGGTCATGTCGCGGCTGATTGTAAGAAGAGGGTTGTGACTTGTTACAACTGTGGTGAAGAGGGTCACATCAGTCCTAATTGTCCTAAGCCAAAGAAGAACCAATCGGGAGGAAAAGTTTTTGCTTTGACTGGGTCAGAGACTACTCCAGAGGACAGATTGATTAAAGGTATGTGTTTCATTCATGGCACACCTTTAGTTGCGATTATTGATACTGGAGCAACTCATTCTTTTATTTCTTTGGACTGTGCTACGAGGTTAAATCTTGAGATATCTGACATAAATGGAAGTATGATTATTGACACTCCTGCGTCGGGTTCAGTAACTACTTCGTCTGCATGCTTGAATTGTCCGATTGATATTTTTGGTAGAGAATTCGGAATGGACTTAGTGTGCCTTCCGTTGAAAGAACTTGATGTAATCTTGGGAATGAACTGGTTGGAGTTCAACCGTGTTCATATCAACTGTTTTGAGAAGACGGTAATTTTTCCTGAAGAGGGTTGTGCTGATAATCTGGAAATGACAGCTAGGCAGGTGAATGAGGCTATCGGAGATGGTGCAACAGTATTTATGTTGTTCGCAATGATGAATGTGAAAGAAAAGGTGGCTAGTAGCGAATTACCTGTGGTGTGTGAATTTCCAGAAGTTTTTCCTGAAGATGTAAATGAATTACCACCGGAAAGAGAAGTGGAGTTTTCTATTGATTTGATTCCGGGAACCAGTCCAGTGTCGATGGCACCGTACCGTATGTCGCCGTCTGAGCTAGCCGAACTGAAGAAGCAGTTAGAAGAATTGCTGGAGAAGAAATTTATTCGTCCTAGTGTTTCTCCGTGGGGTGCGCCTGTGTTACTAGTAAAGAAGAAAGAGGGTTCGATGAGGCTGTGCGTAGATTACAGACAATTGAACAAGGTTACTATCAAGAATCGGTATCCATTGCCGAGGATTGATGATTTGATGGATCAGTTGGTTGGAGCGCGGGTATTTAGTAAAATTGATTTGAGGTCTGGGTATCACCAGATACGTGTGAAAGATGATGACATTCAGAAGACTGCTTTTAGAACAAGGTATGGACATTATGAGTATTCTGTAATGCCGTTTGGAGTTACTAATGCACCTGGTGTTTTTATGGAGTATATGAACAGAATATTTCATCCTTATCTCGACATATGCATGATTTATGACATGATTGGAGGTATTCCAGTGTTGGAAATGCTGATGATGCGTTGGTTGTTATTTGTTTTGTTTTGATTGTCTGTTTATGAAACAATTGGGTGAATGATGCAACTGTGATGTGTTATTGCTTTATAACCTTATAACATTTGTTAATTATGACGAGACTCACCCTTACGTGTTGTCATTTTCAGACTGAGGATAGCAGTTGTTCGACTCGGTGAGGATTAGCTCATGAGTCAGTGTTTTTAGTTAGCGTCAGGTGTCATGCTCTGGTAGTTGTAACACTGGGAACGTTTGTTTGTAGTTTTGATTGTAACTCTATATTTATCTGTTTTGGTTGAAGTCTGACACATTTAGTAATAATGTAGACTTGATGTGGTATTTTTCCGCTGCGTAGAACATGGTTTGGATAATGAGTTATGATTTTCAGGTGTTCCAATGATGCATGACTTATGTGACGTGTATTTTTGTTATTTATGAATTGTGATACCTCTCTACATGTTACTCTGATTTTAATAATTTGTTTAATTGCCGCGGGTTATTTAGAGGGGTGTTACAGTGGGGGATGGATCTCCTCGGTCCGTTCGTGATCGGAAGCAATCAGAACAAGTATCTCATAGTTGCGGTCGACTATTTTACCAAATGGATCGAGGCCGAGCCACTAGCCAAAATCACGTCCTTGAACGTACTCCGCTTCTACAAAAGAAACATTCTCGCCCGGTTCGGGGTACCATTATCTATCATCACCGACAACGGCACCCAGTTCACAGACGGGCGCTTCCATGAATTCGTCACAAAATTAGGTACGAAGCAACATTTCGCATAGGTCGAGCACCCACAAACGAACGGGCAAGCAGAGGCCGCCAACAGAGTAATTTTAAGGGGCCTCAAGAGAATACTAGACAAAATAAAAAAGGGATAGGTAGAAGAGCTGCACAGCGTCCTATGGGCTTATTGCACCACCCCACATTCCACTACCGGGGAGACCCCCTTTCGACTGACGTACGGAACGGAGGCCGTGATCCCCGTCGAAATACATGTACCCTCGAGACGCACCGAAGAGCCACTCGAGACAGAGGGCAACATCGAGGCAATCAGGGAAGAGCTCGACCTGGTCGAAGAAATTCGCATTGGGGCCGCTCTACGCGAAGTTTCACTTAAGCAAAAAATCGCCTTAAGACATGAAGCTAAGGTCATTAAACGAGAATTTAAAATAGACAGCCTAGTGCTAAAAAGAAACCACAAAGACTCCCGGGAAGGCAAACTGGCCGCGAATTGGGAAGGTCCCTATCGTGTACGGGCAAGGACAGAAAACGGGGCATACTACTTAGAGAACTTGCAAGGAGAAGAACTCGCTCGACCTGGAATGCTGAAAAGCTTAAACAATACTACAGTTAAGACCACATGTGCGGCCTGGTACACGCCGACCACCTATAGATGAAACAAAACGACGGAAGCCTGCTCTATTAATCGAACAGACTCCTTGTCCTTCGGGGGGCCCGAATACCGAGCATCCCCGTTATAAACAAGTACCAGGATGGCAGAACGCCCCGCTCGCGAAGGGAACGTTCACGCCATGAGCCCCGGAACTCAATACAACGAAATACGAGACTCACCATATGCCAGGCACACGTCCCCGGCAATCGACCACACTTCCATACACTGGGCGATCAATACGTCTTGAGTCGAGCAAATCTTCATAAAATGCAACACAAATCTACAAAGGAACAGCAACTGTGTTTTATTCATCCATTAATGAGAAATTACAAAACAAACAATTAAAAAGAAAACGCTTCACTCCTCCCGATTGGCAAATTCCTCCGAGTGAAGATACTGATACCAATCTTCATCCCACTCGGTCTCAGAACCATTAGCGTCAACCACGACTGTCACACCAGTCGCACGAGCACGAGCATCTGAACTGAGAGAGCCACGACAACAAGAAGCTGAGCCGGTGGAAGCCTGCTTCTTCTCCTTCACATTTTTCACTCCACGGGAACACGAGGTTGAGGATACCTTTTTCTTGTTAGCTCCACCCATCCCTGCGAGAAATGAAGAAAGAGAGGTCCATAAGACCTCCTTTTATATGGGAAGAAGGGGAATAACAATATCGGGAAGCGAACAAAGCATTAAAGAGAAAATACGTTGGGAACCAATAAACACGTTTCCCAAAAAATAAAACGCATGCGCACAAGTTTCAAAGAAAACATAAGCGTTAAAAACAAAGTACGATAAATAAAAAACGGGCAAAAAACCCGCAAATGTGCCCAACTACGGCCATCTAGGCCGAGCTGGTTAATGTGCATACAGAATCAAAACGGGGGGCATACCCCCCAGAAAAACAATATTACAAAATACGGGCACGCAGGCCCCACACTTAGATAAAGAAAATCTTCAAACACCTTCCTCGACTTGGACATCCTCGGCTCCTTGGGTCACGGGCTCCTCCCCGAAAGCCGGAGAAACAATCTGGTCGCCCTCCACCCGGTGATAAGGCCCGGTACCTTCGATCACCAATTCCACCCCCGGATTCTTCAATTTAAGTTGAGCCACGGTGGAGTTATAGGTATCCTCGGCGGCCGCCACACAGTCACCCCCCAAGACTCTGATATATTGAATCAAGTCTGCCCTGGTTAAAAGAGCCTTCTCCTCTTCCGACTCATCCTCAGCAGGAGCCTGAGAACGGCGAAGAGAGGCCTCTCTAACCGAGGAAGACAACATTGTTCCATATAGAGTCCTAGAGAGCAAGGTGTATTGACCTTGCAGGTCCCCCAGAGCGCCCTCCTTTTCACTCAGCCGAGCATTCACAACAGCCAGTTCTTCACCCTGTTCCTTCAGCAACTGGTCCTTGTCCTCCAAGGCAGAGGCCTTCGTCCTAACTTGCTCCTGAAGCAACCTCGCGGCCTCCGCTGACAAAGGTGCAGAACGGGCGTAGAGAGTGGCCATCTCCAGAAGTCGGACCATAGCCAAAGCATCCTGCACAAGGAACCTCTGACGAACATAAGGCTTCAAACCCTCAATATGCAGAGATTCAGCACGCGGAATAGTCAAGGAGGGTCCACCTTCGAAAAATCTAGGCTGGAGAAAGCACGAAGGAAGGGTGAAGATATCAGCAGCCTCTTCCTGAGTGAGATCCATGGCCTCAGTTCTCTGGTGCTTGCGACAGACCAAGGCATCCGAATCAGGCTGTGGGCGGAGGGGAGAAGGAAGCCCCGTAACTGGCCTTAAAGATTCATCTTGATCGAAATTCCTCAGGGGGGAACCAGCAACACCGGCAGAGGAGGAAGCACCCGAACCCGCAACCGGGGACCTTTGCACAGCTGCCAACAAAGGACCGACACTTTTCTTAACAACTCCTTTTAACTTGCTGGCTTGCCTCAGCATCCGGTCATGACGGGCACGATCCATTGACTCTGCGAAAAGAAAAGAAAAAAACATGAGAATTCTGCCCCTCATAAAACCATTAAGAAGAGAAGCTACTAAAACAACAGAGCTAAAACAAAAAACAAAACAACATGAAGATGGTACCCAAATAAGCAAACGCTCACTCGTCGGTACCCCCAGCTAGAAGCTCCTTAATACTAATCACCCCTGGCTCTCTGATCGGCTCCCCGTCATCACCAAGGACAGGTACCCCCGAGCGTTCCACCTTGGCAATGACGGGAAGACCCTGCACGAACTGCTGAAGAGCAGCATAATCCCTTTGAGCATCATCGTCCAAATCCGAAAGCCGGGTGATGTATTGGTCGGTCCCATACCTAAAGTGGTCCCGCGACCAGAAAAACCTGAACATATACTGACGAGAAGTGACGGGCTCCCCAATGTCATTGAGCACCGGACGACTATTGACATCCAAAGTCGGCACGCGATCAAAGACACTTTCCAGAGCCTCCCGAGAGTGAGGGAGGATGAGGAAGAAGCGGGACTTATAGCCCTTCAAAGAGTCGGAATAAGACTTGAAAACCTTTCTGGACTGCTTCAGAGACACCCATCCATAGCGGCCGTCCTTCACCGTACGCTGAACACAAAATATATAGAAAAACATAGAAAGCGTCGCCGCTATCTTCAAATGGGCACAAACCAATTCAAAAGCTCGAATAAAAGCAATTGAATTAGGGTGAAGCTGCCCAGGGGCAACCTCCAAATGGTTGAGCACCGCCACTTGGAATTCAGTAAAAGAGGCACGAAAACCCATTTCCCGGAACACCACCTCGTACATAGGAATTAAGTCGGGGTATACACATCACAAATTCGGTCGTCTTCGGCCGGAATAAGAACCGACCACCCTTCACCCACCTCGGTGAAAATATCAGAATCATCCTCCAGAAAGTAACTCTCTATGTCCAGTGCCTCCTGATGCACCCAGGCCCGCTGAGGCGCCTCTTGCCGGGCAGGAGGGGTTGAGGACGACGAGTCCGACGCCATCGGACGAGTTTCATCGGCCATTTTCACCTAAAACACATGAGAGAACAGTGAATTCGACAATTGAATCAAATCCACTCTTCCACCATTGTCCAGAGTGAAAGGGCACGTCAACGGCCCATAGACCAGATGAACCACGTCCTTGCCCCTCTATAAACACAAGTTCCGAGCCAGACAAAATCGCGCCCGGGAAAAAGGGCAAAAACGCAGGACATCTAACTATGACGCACGCGTACGAAGAGAAACACCAAAAATACGATCAAACGCTTATCAACAATACAGAAAGCCAGAATCTAAAGATAAAGGCAACATAACACACTCATGAACGACGGAGAAACCTCCAATCTCCACCGTACGCCACCACATTCATCGTCTATGTTCATCAAAAAATCTCCCTAAAAAGCTTAACCTAACCTCATGCAAATCTATTCTAAGTAAAGATCAAAGCATAAAAGTGCTGAAAGCAGAGATCACAGGTCAAACTTACAGTTACGATTTTGATGAAGAGTTGAAAAATCTGTAACAGACACCACTGCAAGAGAAAAGAGTCGACGGAGGGAGAACGAAGCAAATGAATTCGAAAAGTTTGGAAAAATGAGGGTTTTTCTCTATTTATAGGCTACTTAAGTCCCCTCATGCGCCGCACGTGCCTGACTGTGCAGAGGGATTGTGGTGGTCGTTTTCTTTACCTCCCCGTTTCACTTGGGAGGACGGCACGCTAAACCCTTCACGCGAAATTTGGAAGGAGAATGCGCCCGTGGTGGGATGAATTTTATTTCAGTTCTTCCTACGATATCACACGAACTTTCTTATTTGTCCTACGAGTAGGAAAGGGGAAAAAAGATCTCAACTAAACCCTAGGAGTTTGCTAAGTGTGGGGATTTCACCTAGACTAGAAATTCTGGAGTCCGGGAGGTCGGTTATACATAGGGAAGTGTTTAAGCACCCTACATATCTGTAGTACTCTACAGGAACCTTCTCTGTGTCATTTGTGATTGTGTTTATTGCTAATGATTGGGAAAGTTTCTCCTTTGTATTAGGAGAAGGAATTGAATTGATTAAAAAAAGACAGACAGACAAACAAACTGACTATTTTTGGTATTTTATTAGCTCGCTGAGATTCCTTGTGAACCTCATGCCTACATATCCCTAGTGGAAGTCAGAGCTTAATGTAGTTCGGGGAACTAACTAGGGAAATTAATTGTTTTTTTGGTGCCTTGTTTGAAGCTCAAGGTTGAAGCTTGGAATTAAATCTCTGTTTACAGTAAAGAGACATGAAATTATCTCTACAGAGAGGTATTTGTACTATTCTACCACAAACATTTAAAGGAGTGACAGAATAACTGAATTCATTTCATTCAAGAGGGGGACCTTACTTGTGTATGTGCAAGTATACCAGTCAAATGCCTCTTAAATGAAAGAAAGATGCTCATCCAAATTAGGGAAAGTTACCACATGTCTGGGTTTTACTGCCAGCTCATGCCTTTCAAAATCCTAAATGGGAGACTTGATTAAAATTGAAATGAAATGTTTGTTTTTTTGAATGTGGTAGAGTAGTAAAAATATCTCTTTATGGAGATAAGCTATGTCTATCTACTGTATAAAAGATTTGACTTTTAGCTGGCTTGTATGAGGCCCAAGCTTGAGGCTTTTTGATTGATTAATTAATATTATTGACTCTGGGAGATGACTCCACTGGGGATTAATTACAGGGTATTTTAGTGTTCTGTACAAAGCCCAGAATTGAGGCTGACTCTACTTAGGGAGACTCTATTTATGTGCCTTGTACAAAGCCCAAGGTTGTGGCTGACTTTAGCTGAGGATGATCAAACATGGATCCTAGACTCTGCTAAGGAAGATTGATGAAGATGAGGGTGACAGAGATTGTCCATGTCTCTCATTCCAAAAAGTGTACTCAATGCAAAATTGAGACAAACTTAGCTTGTTTAAAGTCTGGTTTAAATTGGAAGAAACTCACCAGGATAGGCTAAAAGGTGACTAAAGACCTGTTCCTATGTTTATAAGAAACCTGATGGGTCCTTGTATACAAGCTCAAGAGGAAGCTGGAAATGCTTTTAAGAAGCCTGTGGGTCCTTGTACAAAGCCCAAGAGGAGGCTAATCGAGGGTCCTTGTTATAGCACAAGAGAAAGCTATGTAGTTTTGAACTTATTTTGGCTCTAAGCAAATGGGTAAGAGGTTTCACCGGGAATAATTCCTCTTTGGGTGGATGTGTCCTATTTTTTGGATTCTAAGGTTTTTGCCAAGATGTTTCACCGGGAATAATTCATCTTGGGGGTTTGAACTACAGATCTCTAATTAGGAAAGAGCCTTCACCGGGAAGACATTCTCAATCCTAGGTCATAT